>NC_040897.2:4024358-4139358 GCF_900634795.4 Betta splendens | reverse complement strand
TACATTAGCTTCTCTGCACCGACTGCTTGTGAATTGTAGGATAGAATTTAAAATTTTCCTACTCACCTACAAAGCACTTAATTATAAAGCTCCTTCTTATCTTAAGGACCTCATAGTTGCGATGTTGTGAGAGAATGCAAGAATCTGCGAGAGGCGGTGCGACACCGGCAGTAAACAACAGCTCGATAAACTATTCGCCAATAAATATATATAAATAACTACATCCTACAGACAACAACCAACCATCTTACCATTCTGGATAACACAGAAGAAAGTTTCTAGTACACTGACGAGTGCTTTAGTGCCTAGTAATGGGTAAAAAAGACACGGCTCCAAACAAAAGATCCCGTCTGTCTGACTCACCCGAGTCACCTGGAGTTGGCTTGGCGAATAAAAAAAATCACGGACATCTTGGAGTTCATAGAAAAAAAAACTAGAAAGTTTCGAACCCACATCTAATACTAATGGAACTTCTCCGCAGAGAGTTCCAGGCCCTCAGTGACTCCCTGGAATTCAGCCAGTAGCAGGTGGTTTCCCTCGCCACCGAGAGCGAAGCCCTGAAGGGAATGGTGCAATCCCTGACAAAGGATGTGGCTCAGCTAGCGGCCAAAAATAAAAGTTAAAAAAGAATCATTGACCTGCAGGCAAGGCGGCATTAGAGACAACATGGTTGTCTCGGGGATTCCAGAACAGGTGGAGGAAAATGCGGAAACTACTGTTAAAAACTTTCTCAAAACAACAGATGAAGCTTCCAGCTGATGTTGTGGATAACATGGCGTTTCATCGTGCTTATTGGCTCGGAGGAAGACAACCAGATGGCCAGCGCCCATGACCCATCGTTAACTACAGCGTCAACGATCAGTTCAGCCACTGCCGACTGTTCCCATCCGTAAAAAAGTTCATAGCGCAAGGCTGCATGGCTGTCATCAGCATCGACAAACTGTACATCAACAGAGAGCTCTACCGGGACCAGGAAGCAACTTTGTGACTGTACTAGCAGGTCGTACGTAACAAAAATGGTTTAATATAAAAGGTTTGTTATAAGAAAATAATAGATGCAAAGGTAACTAAGTGTTTATATCCAATATTCAAACTTGTTCTCTCTCGCAGATGTTTCAGTTAAAATGTTCAAGCTCATCACTTTCCTTCCACTCTAATTTTCCTTTCCTTTACTCTTTTTCCATCAACTACTTTCACTCCACACTGTGTACATCCTTCTCTTCTCTATTCTTCTCCCACGTTGTCAACCAGCTATGTAGCCTCCAGCAGCCACACAAACATCTACTGCACAGGCACAACATGTGCACATACGTTGAAAACACACAACTCAGAATACACAGGTACTCAAATTCAGTCACACACCTAAAATCTGTCACACTACATACTCACAAAACTAGTGATCCACAGCAGTCAGGTAAGTTATGACACCACTGGAATCAATGTGAAATCAATAAGGAGAAACGATTTAAAATATTTAATCATTTGAAAACCCTACACGCAGACATTGCTTTACTACAAGAAACTCATATTCCTAAAACTATAGATTACACTCTGGCATCAACAAAGTTCCCACATGCTTACTTAGCCGGTAACAATTCCAAACAAAGAGGGGTCGCCATCCTGATAAATAGAAAGATTAACTTTTTTCATAATGATACTATTGAAGATCCAGAAGAAAGATATATAAGCATTATTATCTTGATAGGAAACATTGAATATTGCATAGCTAATGTGTATGGTCTTAATGTGGATGACCCCTCTTTCTTTCTCTTTCACAGCTTCTTCACATCATTGTCTGCTCACTCTGGTTCCAGAGGAACTAGTGTCTAATTATCTGAGATATGGAATTTAAGGTTGTCATTAATCGTCAGTTATAATCACAAAAGAAAGAAACATTTGAAATATCAGTCTGTGTGCAATAAATCACTATACAAGTTTCACTTTTTTTAAATGGAGCTAGTGAAGAAGATCTACTTTTTGATATTCTAATTATATGACTATTGCCTGTACAGTGGTAACGGTTCAAAGTGACTAGGGTTTTTACTGCAGTACCGACGCGTCGCCATGGTGCAGCGAGTGCATCGCTGACTAAAGAATTTTAATCCTGCAGCCGGTTGAAAAAAATCAGGACGCTAGTCTTGTATTAACCACCAGGTAGCGCAGCGTTGATTAGAAGCCTCCAAAGCACTACAGCGTAACTGAGGTCCGACTGTTCATTTCTACCTGTAACACACATATATTACACCAGACCTATTTTACTATTAAGTTTTTACTATTAAGTATCTGTTGTGTGCTAAAACATGGGGAGTGTGAAGGGCAACAACTTGTTAATGGCTTAGTTAATTTCTGTTCACTGCAAAGTTATAATTGTTCTGTGTGGTTTAAAACAGGCAGTGCCACAGCAGCAACACGTTCTTGTTTTTATTCTCCTCAGCTTATTTGTGTCTTTAAATAGAAGGCGTCTCTTAAAAATATGTACACACCCACCGCTCTAACATCCGATACAACACATTGACTTCATATAATACCATGATTATGCGTCGCGGTTTAATTAATATAATTTGAATGCGCATGGCCAAGTAAAGACGTAGAGCGCAGTCCATCTGCGACTACAGCCGCTTATTTAGGTTTTAAACTTCCACAACTTGTTAATGAATGTTTTCCAATAGTCGTAGATTTTACGTAAATAACCGTAATAATCATAGGAATTTGTTTTACAGCAGTTGTCGGTCGTAATTTTGACAGGACGCCAGAAATCAGCAGATCTACAGCGACGCATTACAGCAACATGTTTGTTCCTACGCGTTTACTCTGTGTCTGCAGAACTGCAGTTTGACTTGTTTTGACTGTGCGTGTCATTGTAACTGAGTGGCTGAGAGACTTATTCGACCCGTGTACGTTTCAACATTTTCATTTCCCATCCGTCCATCCAGCCACTTTCACCGGCGTTTTTGTTTCTCTTTCGTTGAGCTGCAAACGGATTTTAATCAAAGCACCGCCTTACAAACCAATAAAACAGACAAAAATATTTGTTTTTTACAAAAAGACACGGAATTGGAGGTAATATGTTTTTATTGTTTAGAGACAAACGGAAAACAAAAAGACGTTCTCTCGTTACCTCTGCTTATAATTTGGTGGAGACATCAAACTCTTACACAAGCACGTGACGTGTTTCGGAGTCATGTGTCCAGACAGAGAGTGACCAATATACAAATGTATGGATGTGCAAATGCAGGCTACGAGAGGAACGGGGGAGTGGCGCTCTAGATGTAGCGAGAATTTGTTTTGACTGTGCGTGTCATTGTAACTGAATGAGTGGCTGATGTGACTTATTCGGCCCGTGTACGTTTCAACATTTTCATTTCCCCTCCGTCCACCCAGCCACTTTCACCGGTGTTTTCGTTCCTCTTGCTATGGGCGGCAAACAGATTTGAATAAAAGTGCCGCCTTACAAACCAATAAACCGAGCAAAAATATTTTTAACAAAATACACGGAATTGGATTTAAAACTGTTTTTTCGTTTAGAGAAAAACGAAAAACAAAAAACCTCTGCTTTTTATTTTTAATCGAAGCTCATCCGTGGATGGGTCGTGGGGCAGCAGTCTTAGCAGAGAGCTCCAGACTGCCACTCGAATGAAACACGAGATCAAATGATATGTGATGTGTTTCGTACGCATATGACTTGGATCTGAGTTCGCTTTTGTTTGTCTCATGTTTGCTCAGAGGCGCAAAGGCAAACTTCTCATCCCTCCCCTCCCCCGTAGAGGTGCATAGACATGCTAATGTATTGACTTTGCTACTAGAGCAAGGGTCCCAGAGCAGGGACACTGGGGGGAAGGGGAAACGCGCATCAACATGCAGGACAAAGATCTGCGTTTCTCTGCCTGCTACAGCCTCGGCTGCGTTGTGTTGTTAGTGTCCCTTTCATCTGTACAATATGAAGTGTGTTCCTACAAAGTTGACCAGCCGCTTTCAGAATCAGAATCGTTTTTATTCCCAAGGTTTGAACAGGGCAAACATTATTTTTATTTACAAAAAAAATTAAAACGTTCACATGTGATTTGCAAATGCTGCACTGAGCTCTTTTGCTTTGACAAGTTTTGTGTCTACATGAAAGCGGGCAGAACAACGTCCGAACCAATGAATACGTTTCCAGATTGACCGGTGATGCCGCACGGGTTGCTCTCAGTTACAGCAGCTGTTTGAAGCAGGGAAAAGCGAGTTAGCTGTCCTTGTCGATGCCTTGACAATGTTTTATCATCTGTTTATGGTTTTACAAGGCGTGATATGACGCTTACATTTGATCGTTGCTCGTATTCCATATAAAAGGGGACAAGGACTGAATAGGTATGCTGTTAATTGCTACGATCTTCTGTCAATAAAATATAAAATGTTAAACCCCTGAGCCCCGACTTTTATGTCTTCTTTGGTTTAAAAAACAAATGTTGAATGTTCTCAAATAATATAATATTGCCGTGCCAGTGTTTTTTTATTGAAAACGTGGGTGTTACCGGTGGCAGACCTCTGGTCTAGATCATCCTTATTAACTTTTTTAAATTGTAGTAGTGTAACCTTAGTTAGTATTCCTTTTTATTTTTTAATTTTATGTTTGGAAAACGTGGCATTTCAGCTACTGTGATTTTATTTGTAATTAACATTAGTTCCTACCTGCCCTTGTTGACGGGGGACAAGAAAAAAGGTGACGCACGTTGGGTGAGAGCGGCGTAAAAAAAAAAGTGTACATGTGCCGTACTGTCTTGCCGTGTGGTGCATTAAAGAAGAATACCACGTAAAGAAAATTGTAGCCCGTACCAACAGCAAGAAATCAGGGTTACAGTAGCTTGTCTGCCACAAATCGAACGCTGCACGCGGGAGGGCGCACCGTTCAGGTTCTTATTTTCGGTTTTGAACTGCCATAATTTGCCATAACTTACTTATGTTCATAACTATACTAAATACTATAACGCGACCAGCGGTTCATGGTCTTGACAATCCATGCACTAAGTAATACAACGTTGTCATCTCATGATCACGATGATGATGAGACGCTGTTTTTCCAATAATTAAAATTAAAAAACTGCTTCCACTCAGACTCGAACCCCGGACAAAAAGTTTTATGCCATGCGTCTTAACCACTAGGCCATCCAAAAACCTGATCATTGATTGTTCTACAAGAGGCTATATGACGTAAGCAACTACAATGTTTTAGGACCAACAGTGGGAGTCAATCGCCACCTACAGGCCAAAAGGACGTAACACACTTTTCCCGCAGTGCAAACTGGGCACTGACGCGGCAGATTTGAATCCCAAACACGGTGGGTGTAGACACTTTTACCGGCTGCCTCTGTATGTATTCACAATTTAGCCATCAAAACATATGGAAAAAAAAGAGAAATTGTTTAATACCTGTCTACTACAGTCACCTTTGTACATAAAAGGGTTAATTTCATTACTGAACACTCATTCAGTTTCAGGAGGAACAGTGCTGATCTCTCTTTTCTGCCAGCGCATCATAGTCTGGATGTAGTTTTGTTGTGGCAATTATCAGGAATGCTTTGGATTTCCCTACTGTATGCACTACTCTTACTCTAACATAATAATCTGGCAATGCACCAGTCATCTTGCTATTATATTATTATAGTATTATAAACCTTTGACAGTTTTCTTTATATATTACCTTTAAAAGCTGCAATGCACCGTTTACTTTCAACACATATTATTGCTGTCTGTAGTTCAAGAATTAGTATAGAAATTCATTACTAAATTAATAACCATTTACAATTTCTAAAAATAGTTACTACCAGTTAACTAGTAACTACAGTAGTTGCTTATTTTGAGTTTTAGTCTTATTTCCAGTTGTTTATATATTGTTAGATTTACTTTATAAAAAGACTATTTTCTATCTGATTACTTGACTAATCAACACAATAAATGATTTTTAATTTAATCGGTAGCTGCAGATGTTCTGATTTTACTCTTAAAGGTTATTATTAAGTAAATAAAGCACAGCAGTAAACAAAATGTATTTGTCTTTGTCACTGGATACACATGAAGGCATCCAAACATTAGTATTAAGTTCAAACCCTGGCCTTTAAAAGAAACATAAATAAATACCAAGTATGATAAAGTTTGAATGAAGTCTAAAGGTGTACTGTAGGTAGAAATAGCCCGTATGAAGTACAACCTAAATAAAGTAACTCAAGGCTTACCACCACTGAGAAGCTTCATCACAAGCCACAGTTCATCTTTTACCACAAAGGAAGTATAATAAGACACAATGTTTGGATGGTGGCACTGGCTCATAGCCTGGATCTCTTTCTGCAAAAAAGTGAAGATACACAGGATATGTACTATAAAAGGGCACAGGTGGTGTCACAAAACAAAATCAACCACATTGTTGTCTTTTAATGAGACAACAACATTCATGATATTAATATACAAAAGACATTTTGACACATTTAATGAACTATTTTAAGTTACAACATCAGACATTTTGTTCATATCTTAAAACTGTTTTTCTTTTGGATTGGACTACTGATTACACAAAGCAGTGCAGGTCATCAGTGAGGAAAATATTATGCTGCAACTTTAGGTTTACCTTTGTGTTTACAATCAGTGTTGACTGTTAAAATCCAATACTGTGGCATGATAAATATTTATGCAAACGGTATTGTTTCATTATTAATTATTATCAGTTTTGTAGAGAACCTGTTACTTTTGTTTTGACAAAAAGGTTTGTTGGTTATAAACACAGATAAACATAGTCATATCTCAATATGAGATACGGGCCCATATACTGCGAACGTTTCATACCAGGAGCTCATCCATGCTAGTTTGACACTTTTCCAGGTTGATGCGTTTAATGGCCACCTTCTCCTTTCTTGGTTTGCAGAACGCTGCCTGGACAACTGCAGTGGCTCCACTTCCTGAGAAAAACAACATTTATTTTAAGTATTTTAGGAAACACTTTCTTTCATTACGATGTGAGAGGCATTATATTAGTAAAACAAGATACATTTAGAATAAAATGTCAATGTAACACTTGTTCTGAGGTATTGTCCATGTCATGTGAACAGTTCACAATTAGCCATAATGTTCTCTTATTTTGAATAAAATAAGACTCGCAGTTCACAAAACACTGCTTAGCTTGCAAGCGAATAGATAGGTTGTATGACTGGTTGTTAACTGGACTTCTGTTAGCTCCAGACATGAAATGCTACTTGATTAGTTCTAGCTAGCAAACGACACCCATGGAAAAAAAAGATGTTAGAATGCAAATATTAGCAAGCTAAGCTACACACCTATGACCTCATTGAGTTCATAGTCATCTCTGTCGATTGACCAGGTTTGAGAAGAGAGGTCGTCTGTCATCGTGCCGTAATTCTAACGATATTTGAAAAGAATAACGGAAACGTTTATTCGTAATTACTCCATTCGCTTGAAATGATGTTGGCTAATATTCAGCTGACAACTCCTACCGCTTCTGTCAACACAACTTTACGCGAGACACTGACGTATGGTACTACGTCAGAATTTAAGCAGTGGAACGGAAACGCCGCCATCTTGAGTGTGGAAGGTCCCTGCATAAAGTGTAATTCATTATTCATCTGTAAAATGAACATTAGAATAACGTATTTTGATGGTCCGTGCATGGTCCATGCATGAAGTGCAATTCATTATTCATGTGTAAAATGAAAATTGAATAACGTCTTTTTATGCTGTGTTTCGCTTCCGTAAATCGGTAAAACACATTTGCGATATACTGATTTACTCATTCTCCTTTTCTCCCCTTTCAAAACGAAATAAGAAAAAGGGAAACCGGGGGCGGGGCCAGTCGACGGACTTTTACAATAAAACGCCCAAGAGCATTTGAAGCGCAACATCGGCAAATATTTGTAACTCTTGAAGGACTGCGGTTGTGTTTTGACACACACTGAGACCCACATTGTTAACATTAATCAACGTAACAATCATTTATCTAAATAATTTATTTAACCAAGCTATTTAACCAAGTGCTGACAACTGTCGATTACGTTACGACTCATGGCGTTTGCTAAAGGAATGACAGGTCAGTCAGCTCGCCACCGTCGGGTCACTTACAGAGGGTCACTTACAGAATCACCTGCCAACAAAGTTTTCGGGGCATCCAGCTTCATTAGACTGCAGCGACATCACGACCTTGTCGACACCTGATGAGGAAGAATTTAGCGCATCTGCGGTGTTCCGGTGATTTTTCAGTTTATGATGAGACTGAAATCGCGTCCTCCTGCTTGGCCGGTTGATGCTCTTATGCCCAGGAAGACACTCTAATGTTGTGGCGGTCTTTGCAAGTATTCTAAACAGTGATTTATAACAATTTATTTGTGGCTGTTAAGATATGCTCAATCATTGGACTTTCCGTCTCAGAGCCTGCTTTACCTGCGGGAGAATAACAGCCACTCAACCTGCCTCACAATAACTAAACTAATTGTGAGCCATGACTGCCCTAATGTGCATCGCATCATCTTCGTGAGGAAGATTCTGTGACAAAGTGTGTGTGATCAGATGATCCGTCACGCAACATCTCTACTGTACTGTATGTACAGAGCAGATGAGTGCCTGCAGAGGATCTTTTTATTTTCCACCACCTACCTTCGGTATTGGTTTAGTAGTCATCATACCTTGCATTGAACATCTTACTGTACGTGCAGATGACAGATGAATCAGAAACAACAGTGCATCCTGGAACACTGTGGGTTCACGTCTTGTAATGCAGTCCAAAATCATAGCTCTGCATGCTGTTGTTCTTCTGGGGTGTGGAAGGGATTTTGGCCAAAAGAGGACATTCGTGTCAATGATGACTGTCTCTCTGCCTCATATAGGTCATAGGACTGCATTACAAGAGGTGAACCCACAGTGTTCCAGGATGCACTGTTGTTTCTGATTCATCTGTCATCCTGATCTGAGGAAAACAGTCTGTAGGTCTTTTAGCAACTTGTTTAAAAAATAATTAAGCCATTGTTTTATATGTTTCTATGCTGATAGATAATATTACATTTTACATGTTCAGCCTTGAAGATGTTGAAGATTTTGTGAGTTGGCAGATTTAAACTTGGTAAATAAACATTGGTTAAAAAACATATGGGCAGTTCTGACTACAAATGTTTTGTGAAAAAAAAAGGACTGCTGCTTTATCATCATAAGAACATGCACGTAAGATGTTCAATGCAAGGTAGATAGATAGATAGAATACCTTTATTGTCCCGCGATGGGGAAATTACCATGTTGCACAGAGACATATAGACATATACACAGAAGAAATACCAGAATAATAATTATAAGAAATTAGAACTTAGACCTCCACAGATTATCAATATCATGTACATATAACAATGAGGTAAGGTGACTGCACCAAACAAAGTGAGTGAGATATTAAAGTGACTGGTGCAAATGCTCTGGAGATGTAGCGTGTGTGTGGCAGTGTGGTAGAAATGTGCACCATGTTATAATTGTTCATTATAAAATCTGACAGCAGCAGGAAGGACCTGCAGAATCTCTCCTTCCCACAGTGAGGGCGGATCAGTCTGTCACTGAATCTGCTCTCCAGGGCAGACAGTGTATCCTGCAGTGGGTGAGACTCGTGGTCCAGCATAGATGTGAATTTTGCCAGAACTCTTCTGTTTCCCACCTCCCTCACTGACTCCAGAGTGCAGCCCAGGACAGAGCTGGACTTCTTAATGACCTTATCCAGCTTCTTCCTCCCCTCTCTGTGATGCTGCTGCTCCAGCAGACCACGCTGTACAGGATGGCTGACGCCACCACAGAGTCAAAGAGAGTTCTCAGGAGTGTCCCCTTCAGTCCAAACGACCTCAGCCTTTGTTAGGGAAATTGTTAGTTCCCTTCGTAAATCTTAAATAAAGCAGACACAATCAGTTGAGACCTTCTTCAGGATTTTACTTGCAAGGAGTGAGCAGTTTACAGCAAAGGCAACTTCCTCTCACTGAAGAGAAGACAAGGATTCAGCTCATAATATGTATTGCATTCTGGGAGGTGCATAGTCACACAGTACGTAGGAAATATTCTCTGCACAAAGCAAGCATTGGGCACATCAGATAAGGATGCTACACACTGGTACTCCCTATTTCTTGCAGAGCAGAAGGGAGAAAACTTCAAGGCTATAGCACAGCTGACAAGGCTTGAGCAGATCAGCAAAATAAATTCCAACAATGTTTCAATGATTAAATGCAGTATTTCTCCAACATTTCCCTCCTGTTTAACATTGAAACATTTATTAAACAATCATGCATACATCAGAACAGCACAACTTCTTTCGATTTTCAGTGCAGTCATCATAAAACATGAAATAAATGTTGCAACGTCGTAGGCAGGGTCAGAAGCACAGAAGCACAATATGTACAGCTTAGCGTCCATTTCCGTCGACATCGTGGAGATCCTCTTCACAGTTATCGAGCTTCAAAGGTGTATAGAGTATTTGCCGAGAGTGCATGACTGCGCACACCCTGAGAAGGCCTTGATTCACCATCCTGATGATCATGGCCCTCAAACAGGGAATTACGCACAACACAATCAGCATCAGAACCAAAAGAATCAGTAGAATCGGTCCAAAAATCTTCATCAGAATGTCAGTCCATGTGCCAGACCTAAACCAATCAAACCAGGATTTGTCTTTCACTACATCAGCCGCCTGCACATTGGATATGTGCTGTAGGTCACGGAGTGCCTGTTGGGTGACCTTTGCGTCTTGGTCGTCTCCTGGAATGTATGTGCAGCACTTGGGGCCCACTATTGCACACACTCCACCTTGGCTTGCAGTGAGCAGATCTACCACCAGGCGGTCCCCCAACCATGGAAATAGGGATAGTGCCACTTTCTGGCCTGTAGTCCAGAGCTTCTTGTCCATGGGGACGTCTGATCCCCAGATCCGATCACTTTCCTTCAGATCAATCTCTCGCTTCCGTAGCCGTCCCTTGGAAGTCATCTGCTGTGGTGTTATCACGTAGGAGCCATCTGAAACATAAACAGGGGCACACCAACCTACCCAATTGGGTGGAAGATGCACATAGATTGTGTGCCTACAAACATAGTTGATATCAGACTGTGGGAGGGTCCCCATGAAATCAGGACCATCATAATAAGAGACACACTGAACCAGTAAAGTTAAGAGTGCTCTGTCTTCATTTAACAATACCACAAATTAGTGTGATACTGGTCAGGAGGTCTCTCCTCATCCTCGATGAGGTCAGGGAGTGGCCTAGCATCAATCAACAGTACAAGGGCAGTTAGTACAACTCCCGTGGCTGGACAGTGTCCCCTCATAGTATCTCCTTATGAGAATGTCCCCAAAGTGAGAGAAGGTACCGCTGGTTTCTTCACTGCTGTTGAGACGACCAGTGCTCTAAATGCTGCTGACCCCCTTTGTAGGCAGACTTTTCCCCTCCCTCGGTTGGGTTTTTTCTCACGGACAATACTACTCGGTTGCCTGTACCTGTTGCCTTTTGCAGTGTGTGTTGTGTATCCACCGGGAGATGCCTTCGACTTTGCAGGCTGTAGGTGTTGTCAGCGTCACTCTATGTGGGCCTCCCATCGGGGTGAGGTCCAGTTCTTGCGCTTTATGACTCTGATGAACACCCAGTCACCAACCTGCAGTGGTCCCTCCTGTGGGCAAGGCACATCTTGAAAAGCATTTTCAGAAAAACATTTCTTGTGATGTTTTAACACCTTTGACATATGGAAGGCATTGGAAGGGTTGTTAAATTTAAATATTGTTCTGATTTGCACAAATGGTGCATAGAGGAGATTATTACATAAATCACTGATGCAGTAGGTGAGTTAATGTAGCAATAGTAAGTTAACGGTTCTGATTATATAGTCTGATAGCAGCAGGTAGGAAAAATCTGTGTTGTCCGTTTTCACTATAAATTCGATCTGGTAACCCAAATCGTATTATATCTTTTACTAGAGTTTTTGCTACAGGTGGTGAATAATTAGTAGTTGTGGGGAACACCTTTACCCATTTGGAAAAAAGGTTAATAATTGTCAAACGATACTTTTTACATTGACACCTAGTTAATTCACAAAAATCCAATATGCAAATAATGAAATGGATATTCTGCTATAGGGAATGTTCTTCTTGTTTGTCGAATAATTCCTTTAGAGGTTATATTTAGAGCAAGTGGTGCATCGGGAACAACATTTTTTTAGAATAATTTGTAAATGCATAAGCTGTATAGTAGTTTGTTTTTTTATCCATACCATCCCCCCCGTTGAGACATGGCAAGGCCCACGTCTCAATATTGCTGCTCCTTTATAGAAGGATGTTGGTAGGACAGGTTCCCCTCGTCAAACATAGTAATAACTTTTCAGCAGTTTGTCCTTTGAGTCCATTTTTCTTTTCACTTTTGAGAGTGCAGTGCATCAAATGGCTATTTTTGCTGGTAGTTGTACTGCTTTTAACAAATTTTTCATTAATTTCATTCATTACATCTGCAATGTAGTCTTTCCCGTTGGATTTTCCCATTGACTGGTAAATATATGAATAGTTCATTGTGCGTATCTGCTATCAGTATAGATGGTAACTATCTGACCTGAGTTTGCATGCCTTAGTCAGTGCAATTATTTCTGCTGCTTGTGCTCTGTAGTGTGGGGGTAGCGGTTCTGCTTTCAAGGTCTCACTATCAGTCAGAACCACACAGCCACTCTGCGTTTTTCTAGTTTCAGACTTTGTGCTTGGTCCATCCACAAAGACAAATACAGAACCAGGTATTGGGTTGTCCTGTAAATCTGGTCTAGGTTCTCTACTTTTGAAAACTTTATTTGGATCAATTTTTGTTCACTTTGTTTTAAATATTTAAGTTCTTTCTTCAACAGTTGCAGTTTGTTTTTACTGACCTTGTGACTGTTCTCTGGCCGAAAAGAAAGAAGTGCTACAGTATCTTTCCTGCATTCTTCTTCAGTCTGTGACGCTACCAGAATATCATCTGCGTACAGTAATATCTGACTACTGTGTGGGGGTGTAATTTCAGCAAAATTTGCTGGCATACACTAGTCGGAAACTAGTCGGGCTTTTACAATAACCTTGGGGTAGCCTGGTGTATGTGTATCGCTGACCTTTGTAAGTAAACGCAAACAAAATTGTGAACCTGGGGGAACTGGGATGCTACAAAAGGCATTATTAATAATGCGTTGCAAGCATTCTTCATTGCATAGCTGTGAGCATTTCTGAGTCTAAGCATAGCAAGCATTCTTCATTGCTGTTAGCTGTGACATCATCAGTGAGTGTGTCTGCGTGTGCGTGTGTGTGTGTATCTTCATTGTGGAGTGTGTCAGTGCATTCACCTCCCTCCTCAGTGTTATCTACACTGGTACTGGAACCCCATCGGCCTCTCGCCCATCACTTTGCTCCAGCATAATCATTCTGTGGACAGTCAGCTGGTCTGTGGCCTCAGCCATGCAGTATGGGCTGCGTCTCTCTGCCAAACCTAAAGCACACTGTTGCTCATTGTTCATTTCCTCTAAGGTGGGCTGTGGGCACAGTCTGGGTTTTCCAGTTCAGAGCTATTCTCTCTCACACCGTCATTGAGCTGTATTCACACTTTTATTTTGGATTCCAATCATAAACTCTGTTAACAACCTCATGTGCAGGTTTTCCTTTTTGCCAAATATGGTTAGGGTAATTTGTGGGTAATCATGCAGTCTTACACATAAGTCAGTGCCAATAGCATCCTTCACTGTCTACAGCAAACATTGTTGCTTTTGCTTCATTTCATTGATTTGTATTCAATATCTGAACATAGACTGTTAGTTTCATACATCACATAAAGTATTTTAACAAAAAGGAATTATAACAGAATGTTAATATTCGTGCACCACTTCCACAACATTCCATCTAATTAATCAATGAGCTTGTTCTTTCCTATATTTTAATTGACGCATGCCTTTATATTTAAGCACATCAATTATATTATTTTTGTTCTATTATAGGTTATTTTTTATATTAATATAAAACAATTATTAAATTATATCTATTATATAGTTTCTATTATATTTCTATCATTTCATTAATATTTTTTATGTCTTCACTTAATTTATTCCATAGTTTTACACCACTTTAGTGTTTATTTTGAATTCAAAATCTTGTTATGCATATAGCATGAATTTTTAACTGGTCCCTTTATTATATTCCCCATCTCTTTCTTTAAACAGTTTTAGTTATCACTGTTATTTTATCCACCAATTTTTTACACTTTTTTTTTTTTTTAAATTTCCATCAAATCCCAATTTCTTTTTCCACTGTGGTAAGTTTTATATATATTATTATAGTCGACTAAGAATGTCTTTTAGACATGTATTTCGAATCACCTTCAAGGTTTTCACCCTTAGTGTTCTTTAATTTGCTTCACTACGAAGATTGAGATCAACGATCAGTCACAGTGTTCACAGAGATCATCGACTGTGCCAAGCTTCTACAGGAACTAGTTTCCTGCGGACACAGCTGTCTGAGCAAACCAACCTCTCAATTTTGATCTCAATCAGACACACAACACAAAAGGTCTCTGAGACTTCCTCTAAGAAGTTAAAATTCACTTAGAGACTGACAAACAATAACACTTATTTATAGTCTGATTTACTCCAGCTGATTAGAGTTTACGTTGACACCGTCAGGTTTCCACTCTGCCGCTGCTTCAATCAGACAAACTATCATTAATCTATTTTACGAGGACCCCGTCCTCTTTTACCTCGTGACCTTGTCACGGAACTTTTCTGAAGACCCAGTCTTCTTTTACCTCGTGAGCCACTCACGGAATTCTTATGAGGACCCGGTCCTCTTTTACCTCGTGACCTCGTCACGGAACTTTCTGAAGACCCAGTCTTCTTTTACCTCGTGAGCCACTCACGGAATTTAAGATACCTTAGGATTTACTCTTTTCATACTCGCCTGATCTGTGTCCTGGCCCTGGTTCAGGATCCCGTCACCTCGCCTCGTCGGACCACCAGCCGACGTCTGACCTGGGCAGGAATTCACCTCCCAGGATTTTCTGCAGGTTCCAAACCTGGCTGTGCACAGACTTCAGTCGCCGACTCGATGTCCCGGCAAAGAGAGGATCTTGGGATCCCGGACGAGCCCCCAATTATGTTAGGGAAATCTTAAATAAAGCAGACACAATCAGTTGAGACCTTCTTCAGGATTTTACTTGCAAGGAGTGAGCAGTTTACAGCAAAGGCAACTTCCTCTCACTGAAGAGAAGACAAGGATTCAGCTCATAATATGTATTGCATTCTGGGAGGTGCATAGTCACACAGTACGTAGGAAATATTTTCTGCACAAAGCAAGCATTGGGCACATCAGATAAGGATGCTACACACTGGTACTCCCTATTTCTTGCAGAACAGAAGGGAGAAAACTTCAAGGCTATAGCACAGCTGACAAGGCTTGAGCAGATCAGCAAAATAAATTCCAACAATGTTTCAATGATTAAATGCAGTATTTCTCCAACAGCCTTCTTAGTAGGTAGAGTCTGCTCTGACCCTTCCTGTACAGTGCGTCTGTGTTGTTAGTCCAGTCTAGTTTGGTGTTAAGGTGAACACCCAGGTACAGTCCAATCTCTCTGGATGTTCATTCCCTGAACGTTCACTAGAGGAGGGGGTGTAGACTGACATCTGCGGAAGTCCACCACCATCTCTTTTGTCTTCCCTGCATTGATTAGAAAGCGGTTCTGCTGACACCAGTCCACAAAGTTCTGTGTCAGTTCTCTGTACTCTGCGTCATCATCGTCAGTGATAGGTCCAACAATTGCCAGAGTCATCTGAGAACTTCTGCAGAACACAGCCAGATGAGTTGTGTCTGAAGTCTGCAGTGTAGAGGGTGAAGAAGAAGGGGGCCAGGACAGTTCCCTGTGGGGCTCCCACACTGCAGGTCAAAGTGTCTCACAAAGATGATGCGATGCACATTAGGGCAGTCAAGGCTCACAATGAGTTTAGTTATTGTGAGGCAGGTTGAGTGGCTGTTATTCTCCTGCAGGTAAAGCAGGCTCAGAGACAGGAAGTCCAATGATGGAGCATGTCTAATCAGCCACAATAAACTGTAATAAATCACTGTTTAGAATACTTGCAAAGATCGGCACAACATTAGAGAGTCTTCCTGGGCATAAGAGCATCAACCGGCCAAGCGGGAGGACGCAATTTCAGTCTCACCATAAACTGAAAATCGCCAGAACACCGCAGATGCGCTAAATTCTTCCTCATCAGGTGTCGACAAGGTCGTGATGTCGCTGCAGTCTAATGAAGCTGGATGCCCCGAAAACTTAGTTGGCAGGTGATTCTGTAAGTGACCCTCTGATATCGCACTTCATGCACGGACCTGCACGGACCCAATTAGTTAGTTTCACTGTAATTACTCACAAACAAATGCCATACAATTGATGTAGAACAATTTAAGACATTGTTATTCTAGGAGTTCAATTCATTTTGTTTAATCTGTGTAAAGCATCTCCAAACAATACATTCAGAATAAACAAGAACAATACAATGAGTCATTTGTTATTTATGTAAATAGAACGTGTTGGTCAAAATAATGCATTCTTTCTTGGAGAGCACGCTTACATTACAATCTATTGCTAAGAGGAATTTTAAAACAGTGTCTGAGCCAGTGTTGCCAGACATACAGTAAAATAACAATTATATTCATATGATATATGAATACTTTTTAAAATGGCCAACCGACATCTTAATTTTTTTTTACAACTACCAATCACATCAGAAGCGTTCAGTTCATGTTTGCACAGCTGCACTGAAACTGCAACAGTGACATACAATTCTAATCTGACCCTAATTTGACTCCATAAAAAAAAGTACTACTAAAAAACTATTAAACGAAAAGTCTAGCAGCACAGACATTACACTGGTAAGAAAATCAGGCTGAGCATGTTTACCTAGTCACTTTATCAGTCTGCCTGGAAATTAGATCCTACATTTTAGAAGGGGTCAACTTGTTCCTGGGAATGAGACTGTGCCGCATTGCAGTATTGGTGTCAAATTTCTGTTAAAATAATTCTGTAAAGATAAAATATATTGAACTGTAGTGCCTTAAGTTATTTCCTTTCCTTTCCTAAATATACACAGAATAGCTTTGTTCCTAGTGTGTGTTTGTATAATTTTTAGAAACATTGGTCTGACCATAAGGAATGTTACAAATAATTTCGGAAGTGGGATCATAATACTTGGTGGTCACTGTCTACAGTAACCACCGAACCGAACTGACTGATGTAGATGTGAAGCCCTTCTTAAAAAGCCTCATTATTTCAAATGTAATTACAAACTAAACAAAAACTAGGACATTGTCAAATACCCACAGAATTTGAGACTAATGTCTCAACTTTGCGATGTAAGGAAAAATGCCAACTGTTCTAATACGTAGAATGTATTATAAATTTTTATTCGTGATTTTTGAAATGAAAAATACATAGGTAAAAAAGACTGAACCAGTGACACCATCGTAAAGCGATGATCTTTGACTTTATTCCTGTACCATTCAACAATTTGAAGAAAATACATGAAAAAAGTCTTTCCATAACGCAATTTATTACGGAAAGAAAAAATAAGGCTCAAATTAACAACACAATGACAACAAAGTGTTTACAAAAGTGACTAACACAAGTGTTGAAGAACTTTGGCGTTAAATTAATGCAAAGGTTGAATGTGATTTGAGTCAGGTGATACACAAAAGAAAAAAAAGGTAAGGAATTAAAAGGATCTGTGTACATACAAACACATGTGCACACACACTCAATAGGAAACATGAGGCCTGACTGAGAATTTTTACCAAAGGCAAGACAGGGGGACATTACACACATGAAAGACAAGGAACAAAAAGCTGGATACAGGGTGTAATATGCAACTCCCCTCCCCCAAATACTGATAAAAGGCAGATACAAAAATATCAGAAATATACATTTTTTGAGAAAGGTAGTCATTAAGAGGTGGAGATTACTTGACCAAATGCTTTTTAGAAATAGACCTTGTCATTAAAACCATTATTATGAGCATTGTGAATACTCATCAACATCAACTCTTGACACTTAATCTGCCTGAGGAGCAGCCTTTAACTGTAAAAAATGTGAGAGTAGATGTTCTTAATACTAACACTATAATTCACAATAAAGCAAAGAACATTTTTTGAGATAACAATTTCTGGATGGCACCGCAAAATATTTCATGCTTCACTGCTTCATTTTATTATTCAACAGTGTTAATTTACCTGACCACATTGGGTCTACATACATGGTCGGGTCAATAAAAAAATACTAATTAAATAATGTAATAACACTTAGATGTGACACTAATAATCATAAACATTGATTTGTGCATCTACAGTGCAGTGACCCTGTAGTGTTTAGTTAGGAGCTAACGCCCTAACATACGTGCTGTCTGTCTCACAGCAGGGGCAGGACTAAGCACCCATATCGAGATTTGGAAAGGGTCTACTTTATTTTCTTCCACATCAAAAGCATGTAACTATAGAATTGGAGACATAGCAATATTCATTCATAAAACATGTCATTTGGATATTCCAATAATTTCAAATCTAAGTTCCTGGATCTGATAGGGGAAAAGATGAACACTCAACATTTTAAAACACTGGGGTTTTCAGGCCAATCAACTAACTTCGTTAGGGCTTTAAACAATTAAACTAAAACAATGAAACAAAAAGGTTATTGCCATAGTAGCTAATGCTGCAGCATTTGATTTATGTGGCTCCTCTCAAATGTAGGCACTGAGGTGAAGAGTTGAAGAGTCTGGGAAGGTAAACACCACACACCACAATGATGTGCTTTCAACATGGTCCAGACTCGACCCAACACTATCCTACATTATTGTATATTCCTTAAATACACAAAATCCCGTGAAAAAATAAAAACACAGAACTCAACCCATTTGTTGTGAGATCCCAGACCATGTGACAAAAAGAATACCTTTTTAACTATGTGCACTTCTGGAGAAAGATCATCCCTCCAGGGCGGAGCTACACCACTTATCGGATGAGTGTGACATGACAAAGGACAAATTAATGTGACATATTTGTCAAAATAATTAAAACCTTTAATGCTATACTTGCCATTATGCGATAACAGTTATTGATGATAAGATATGAAGTTCATCCAAAATATTTTAAATTTTGGCAAGAAAACGGAGAGTAACATCAGTAAGAGAAAAATAAAGGGCACAACTGTATGACCTTTCAGAACAAATCAATCAGACGCAAGTAGGTACTGTACTTGTAACCCAGGCATGATGTTCTCAAATGCAAGTGTATTTCTTCCTAAAATACATATGAAAGCAGAAAGTCACAACTATATAATGGCACTAGCATACTGTACTTTGGGAAAAACTGAACACTATGGAGAAGTAAAACATGATCAGCCCCTCCCCCAGAAAACCTCAAAACTAAGGTATAACTTTTATATAAAGATATTCCAGTGCTATAAAGCATACTGTCTGTGAAAAGACTTAAGTACTCTGGAAATGCCATGTACAAAATATCTCCCCATATAAACAACACTCACACAAGGCACTTCATCCAGTTAGAAAAGAGAATCACAGTCCTTTTAACCACCAGAAAACTGCCTGCATAGCAACAATATGAGGACAAAATCTGCCATGAACTTTGTGTGGTACCACAAAAGAGGAGAAATTTGTTGTAAAATGAGCACTTCAAACTTGGTTGTTTTGAAAAAACTAAACAAAATATCAGAGTTCATCCTTCTTAGCATTTTGTCCTCAATGTTATCAACTTTGGATTTTTTGTGAGTTTCGTGAGACTCTTTACTCCTGGGATATTAAATGTTTTTTGTCATGGCATTCAGACAGCAGGAGATAAGAGCAAAGATGGGATTACAAAAAAGTTTCCACAGTGAGACTCCAACATGTCCACTTGAGGCAAGACAAGAAGGGTGTATGTGTGAAGATCTGCCTTAGTCTGAAAAATCTTGTTGTTCAGAAGGGCAAAAATTTACTGTTGTTAATCCTGCTACCTGCTCCTTAGATTTTGCAGGACACCATAAACCTCGTCTTCTTTGCTGAGTCCCTCAAAAAAAGGCAGCAGTTCCAACAGCTCTGTGTCATTCATATCGTCAAACCATGATTGGACTGGGACCTGAAGAAAAAATAAATTGGAAAAACAATAGGAAAAGGAGTTTGTATCACCAAAAAAACAAATTATTATTATTTTTTTTAACAATAAAAAAATGACTTTTTTTGTGTTGGCACAGTCCAGACAGAAAAGAAAGGAACAGTGTACTGTTCTAAACTAAATGTTGTTTCAAAGTTCAAAGTCTATAGTGAATTGTATAGTAATGTCAAAACATGATTCTGATGTAGTAGAGAAGAACAATTAACATGATCAAGATAATAATTCAGAACGGACAAAAGTATCATCAGACTGTTCTAGACAGATTGGATCTAGTGAAGGAACTCACAGCATTTTCTGGGTGAAAAATGTAAGAGGCAGGTGAATTGTCAACAATGATGACGTTGCTAAGTTCTCGTCCCAGCCGGCTGAGATCTTTTACATAATTGCCTCTGTGAAAAACACAAGATTCTCTGAAGAGGCGCGCTCTAAACACTCCCCACTGGTCCAGCAGGTCTGCCACAGGGTCTGCATACTGCCCAAGTAAAACAAAAAGAAAAATGTTACATATCGTCATAAACAAATATTAAGCAACTCCTGAATTCAGTGCAAACTATATCCAACACTGATGCCATGTTATAAAGAAGATACAATTTCAAGCACATTTTTTTCAACACGCCTCAACTAAAATAAATGGGAAGACTACATACAACAGTATTTTTCAGAAACTGAAGCATTAACAAGAAGGGTCCTCAGGAAAATACTACTCTGAAACTCTGAAGACTACTCAGAAGTCTAACACATAATAAATCGTCTGATACTATTTAATATTTAAACTTACCATTGCATTATGGACTAAGGTGTAAAAAACATGAACAGCAAAACAGAGAATGCGTGAACATTTAGACAATGAGCAGATGAAGATTATAATCCAAAAAAGGACACAAAAATTGACCTTGTTAGAGCCACTGTGGTTTTACAAGAACATAAATGAGATAAAAACATGGACTGATTTAACACACCTTAGCAAGACTTGCTGTAAACAGCACACATTCAAAAAGCTTTCCCATCTTTTGAAGGAACTCATCCACGTGGGGTCGTTTCAGCACATACACCTGCAAAACAGATCAAATTTTGGGCCTATTTGGATTTAAGAATATACACTGGATCACAAAAGTGACAACCTCTAACTCATAGTATTAGGATCTTTTGAATACTGTCACAGAAACACACACATGCCTTAATTTTCATAAATCTCCAATAGATAATAAATCTCATTTGCACAGTGTAGACATTTGCACAAGTCCAGCAGCTGCCACCCAGTGCAAGTAATCATGAACAGGCCAACCAGGATACATACAGCCTATCCTGGATTACTTGAACTGCATCACAACCAGTCTCTTCAGGATCTTCATATAGGTACAAAGTGGCCTTCTTTGTGGTAATTTTATACGGGGTATAATTTAATCTTTTGTGTATACTATACCTGATGAAGGGTACCATCAATTTCCACTGGAACAATAAAGTCAGCATTGCTGATTGGCTGCGAGGAAAAACACAAGTGAATCACAATTTTATTAAAATATGTAAAACCACAACTTTCCAGCAGAGGTCCTACTAGCCACACATATTGGGCATTTAATTTTGATAGAGGCAAAATTGCAGTACTATAAGGCATAACTTCTTGTTTTTGCTACATCCTCTGCCATCTTGCTAACTTTACTGTTTTCACACTGATCTAATTTAACACTGCTTTGATTTTCTACTTTCTAATATGGGAAGTATTACAACAAGGATTACTTTAAAAGGAAAAGGCTTACCATGTTTTTTTTAAGGCACTTAAAGTCCTTGTTTCCAAATAAACACGTTTGCAAGAGAGTTGACCAGTTGGCCAATTTTTTAAAATAGCATCAGACAAATTCCTGAGTTTTACTTGACAGACTTCATGTAGTAGCTGCCATGGAGCAGCAGTAGAGTCGACAATCAAAGTAGACAAAAAAACCCACTTTAACCAAAAGCAAACGAAAATCAAAAGTGGCAAACCTCAATTTGAACTCAATCCTCATCTTACCTTAAAGGAGCTGTGGACAAGTGTCTCATCCAAGTCAATTACCACACACTTTTTGCCATAGTCTGATATTTTCATCTCTGGTAGGAGGTATTTGGCAGGTGGCTGTGGCAAAAACAAAGAAAATAGCACAAAACATACTGAGGGAATGTGACTGTGTTGGGGTGAAAAAAAAATACTAGGAGCTGCAGAATGTTAAGATAAATTAATGTATAAGGCTGAAAAGTCAACACCATGTTAGAAAGGGCATATTATGGAAAATGATGTACAGTAACTAAGATAAGGCATATCTGACATGATGCATTTATTGGACTTATAATTTACTAATGGTATGGGCCTGAAGGTACAAGCAGTGCTGCATGAACTCCAATGACATGAGATGAACCTAAGGAATTGAGCTTTGGTTACTGATTGTTGATTTAATATTCATGCTGAGAAAGAAAGACACTCATCTGATTTAAATAAATCTGTAAGAATCCAGCTCCTGAGCATAATAATAAAAACAGAAACTTTTTTGAGCCCAGCAGTGTCTGAAGCATTTGACCCACGCCCTGGGGGAGAGTTGGACAGCTAGAATGCAGTGCCCAGGGAGCTAGCATGAAGTGTCTTGCTCAGTTGCACGCAGTTGTTGAGGGTTATACCTCTCAATATTATACAATTGCATGTAGAGGCTAAATAAAATTTATTCACTTCTTGGATAGAGGGTTCTTTAGGCAATTAATAAAAATTGTTTTTACACTGTTTTTATATTTTCCAGTTAGTTTCCGATTACTAGTAATTGTAAAAGGAAACATCTAAACCCATTATAGATCCACATAGCCAGTGCTATGATGGGCTGAAAATTAACTACAGCACGCTAACAGAGAGCACCAGAGCCACACAGAGAGAATGTCCCAGCATCAGTACCCTCAGCTTGCATGCAAAGAAAAGGGTGAAAAAATTTAAGTACATACACAAAGAACAGGGATGACCTCAACCTGATCACACTACAACATAAGAGATGGACACAGAAAAACAGGGTGAGGGGGGTAGGTAGACAAGTAGAAAACTAAAAGCATTGTAAAGAGATAAAAAACCAGTCCACTACTACCACTATCACCAGACACAATATCCAACAGATAAATACAATAATGCCACAATTATTTCTGAACTTTTAAAGCTACAAAAAAGTTAGTATCTAATGGTGGAGCTGCTCACCTTGGGAGGCGATCCATTCTCCTCAACAGGTAGAGGTAGGGGGCTGGTGTTGGTAGGTGGTGTCTCCACATTGTAGTTACGGAAGCAGCACAAAAATGTGCTAAAGATGCTCTGATTCCTCTGCTTTTTTAAGCTGCTATTTGACTGAGACACTGTGCAAAGATCATAGGTGAGTATAAGAGCGCAAGCTGAACGAATGGCTATGCCAATTTACTCAGTATAAAAATACAGAAGGTAAAGCTGAAACGTAGTTATTTACATTATAAGCAAGCAGGATGAATACAGGGTGAATAAAATTCTCGATAGCAATTGAGCAATAAGAATATAAGATTAGCATTTTATTATAGACTGCAGCTTGCAGATGGGCATTTATTATTAACATAATGAAAGGCATTTCCATCCTACACTTACAATGAAATACTGTCATTGATGAAAATCTATCTTAAGTGTAAATCCAAAATAGGTAAAAAATATAACATCAGTGCTTTCGATTATGAATAACTAAAATAACATAACCTAGTGACTCTTCTGAGGCATGCACTGTAACTACAAATAAATCCAAAATAGTAATAGTATAATACTAATAATATAGTAAACGTCCTCTAGATCAAGGAAATGCTAGTCTGGGTCTGGCATTATTCACCAAAGTAATTTTATTCATCAGTAAATTCAGAACTGTTTTTCAGTATCAAATACCACATTAAACTACTAATACTTTCAAATATATACGTTAAAATTACATACTTCTTTATTAGGTGAGAGCTTTCTTGTAAGTATGCACCACTGCCAACCTTGACAAGATCAGAAGGGAGAACAACTGTGATACAGTAGAGCGGTTTTGTGTTGTTAATTATGGCTGTTGTGTGTGCAGCACACTGGTCTATGCAGTCAGAGATGGAAGCCGCAACCTGGTCATTGGGTGAAGGTAGGGGTGGCTGACATCTGCCCAAAATAGTGGCATTGGCAACCCTCAACTGGCTAAACGCGGCTTTCTCGGTCTTCCTTTGCACTGCTCATGGTATTGGTTGCACGCACATAAAAATCTTATTATTTATATTAAAAATTCCAATACCCTGTGAAAATAAGAAAACTTAAATTAGCTTTAACTTATTTGAAAACACATTTAGGTTAAATCAGAAACCTAAGTGTGCATGTTTTGCTACTTTTTTGTGAGCGATTTATTTTAATAGCAGAGACCTTTTTTTTGAGACATTCTGAGGTAAACCAGCTGATATTACTGCACATGCTCCAGAAGAGCATGCGCTGTGTTTACCTTTCGTGGAATTTGCAATCACAGATATATTGTCATAAATGACAGTATTTTATTGTAAGAAAAGTATTGAAATGCACATCATTATGCTTACTCTAATAAACGCTCCTGTCTGCAAGCTACAATTATGAATATGATGCTGTATTTTTTCCTTATATTGTCATAAATATTGATATTTGCAAATCTTGAAATATCAAGCCACAAAGAAACACCCCCCCCCCCCTCATACAAATATGGAGGGGGTAAGTGTATATGACTGTAGTAGTATGTGCATAGTTTCACCACCACACACTGTAGTAATCACCATCACTTACTCCCATATACCTGCACAAACAATTTCCTATGATGGCACACGTGTTTGAGTCACACAAAATCCATCAGAGGACTACCTGAAAGACTTAGATTATCACATTACTAATGGACGGACAGGTGTGATGTGAGATGTGATACTGATACACCTACTCATCCATGGGTCTGGGTATTCTGAAAAGTGTCTCATCAAACCAATGGGGAAAAAAAGAATGGGAAATAGTTTACGTAATCTTGATTGTAAGTATGTAAGGTTTGCTGTAGACCACTCAAAGTGTGAATGAAGAAATAAATAGGCAAGCAACGATAGATTTATTCATTTGCTAGCACTATGTCCTAGTGGAAACCAGTACTAATTCTTTAGCTTCCAAAGTTGAGGTTTTATCCACTAGACTGCAGTTACTGCCCTTTAATCTCAGCAGTTAAGGGGACACTGGAAACGTCATGTTTCCTCGGTTTCACTAAATCATTACTGTTAAGGCAACAATTAACATTTCATTTAAAATGTAGTGTTAGCTATACGTTTGTTGAATCTATTTATAAGTTACTATATTTTCCTATTGCATCTTTAAGCTGCACTACTTGTCTAGTTAACCTTGGGACATCTTCCAGTGTTTTTACTGTTGCATGTTTTAAGGGCACCATAATACAGGCATTAGTGAGTGTATGTACTTGTTAATACTTAATATTATAATCTTCCACGAACCATGAAAATCTGCTTTTCTGTCCCTTACTACAAGACATCTGATCTTTGATCTACCTGGACATAAGACATTGCATTATCGCTTCATTTCATATTTTAAACCTACAACACTGTAAACCCATTCACAATTACTGTTTATCTAGCGGTCATAAGTATACTACGCTTCATAATTGTCGCCATTTCAAGAACTATTTTTACTTTTTTGTCATTACACCATTTTCAATATACTTGCTTTATTTTTAACTATTCTCATCAGGCAAAGATCTTTCACTTTGTATCTGATGTTTATTCATTTCTCCCTTATTATGGCTCCTAATTTTTAAAACTATTTTCTCTTGTCTATAGTTTACCTTGGTGTTTATCATATTTTAAACCAATCTTCAGTTTACAAAGTATGTGTGTACATTCCAGCTCTGTTACTGCCTACATGCCCATTCTCACCACTAATTTCCACATTTATTCAATTGAAGCCACAGAGTTAGTTTTTAAATTAAGAGTTTTCTACTGGACTTAAGAAAGTCAAGAGATGTTTTTCTAAAAGCAAAAAGAATCGCCTTAATCGACAACTAATGGTTGATTTTCCTTCAGCCCGCGTTGAAACCACACGTCTTATCACTGGAGCGTTTATAGTGTGCAAACTCATAGCATAGCCGCTATGCTACTCCTATAGTTTGTTTGGAAAAGGCCCTGCGATAAACGTGTTGCTTACAATGTTGGAAACCGTTATTTTTTTACTACTACAGCAGTTAGCAAGTGCAAGCGTAAGGCTAATGTCAGTGAGGAAAAGTAATTAACCAGCTAGCAATACTCGCCCACCATAAACAAGACTTTTTCTTACCGTTTTCCTGGTTAAATGATATCACTTCCTCCTCCTTCGAATTGGAAACTTGAGTTATTATAGACATGTGGTCCATTTAGACGTGTGGTTGTTACCGCTTTGGTTTCCACAGCGTTACTCGAAATAGCGCGCTTGAATTGTTTGTTAGCTAACGTTACTATTAGCTAGCTGTTTAAGAGGAGGATGACCAGCTAGCCTCACAAAGCCAGGCAACGGTCCGAAGTGTTATGGCAGCGATTGCAGCCAGCCAACTAGCACGGTGGTGAATGGACGTTAGCGAATGGCTGTCATGTATGGCTCTCAACAAAACATATTCGTTGCAAATATATATTTATGTAACAGCACGTGTCCAAAAACAAAACACGCGACTCTGAATAGCTAACCACTTGATTTAGCAAATTTATTTGTTTAGCGAGTTAGCTAGGACGCTCTATTCGTCCAAAATGTGAGGCCGCGTCTGAAACAACGTTAAAAACCTTGGAAAGCTCGTCGGCAGATTGATTTGTCAAAAAAAAGAGACAAACGCAAAGTTGGTCAACATTAACTAACACTACCCGTTATACACTTCAGATCTACTGGCCGTTATTCTCTACAGAATGGAAGCTTCATGTATTTTGACTTGAATCTGAAGCGAGGCACTCGCAGTGGGAGGGAGCGGTTTGTGTATGTGAAAGATTGCCCCAGGCAGGCAGCACACTACGTTGCTCAACCCTCAACTGGCTAAACGCGGCTTTCTCGCGCTTCCTTTGCACTGTTCATGGTATTGGTTACACGCACATAAAAATCTTTATTATTTATATTGAAAATTCCAATTCCCTTTGAAAATAAAAAAACTTAAGTTAGCTTTAACTTATTTGAAAACACATTTAGGTTAAATCAGAAACCTATGTGTGCATGTTTTGCTACTTGTTTTGTGAGCGATTTATTTTAATAGCAGAGACCGTCATCTAGTGTTTAAATACGGAAAATGCTTCAAAGTAGTGTCTTTTTTGCATACAGAAATACAACATTCTCCTATACAATGTTGCACAATTATAAAAAAAATCATTTAGTAGTTAAGGTTTCTTGCAAAATGACTTGCAGTAGCTTGTGCATACCTGAAAATAATTTTACATAGTGAGTGGCGCACTTAAACCTAGTCTTCCTGTAGTCTGGATCTATGTATATGGCCTATATATATGGCTGATTCTTTTTCATGTGCTAAATAACATGTTTGTCTTTACAGCAGAAACTATACGCCTACGTGCAACAGCATTTTATAATCTTCGTTTAAAATATTTAGTGCTTTAGTCCAGAAATACTTTATAAATGGTGATTATGATTCAAGAATAACGATATCACACACTGATTTTTGGTTGGTGCTAATGAGAAAGATCCATGCACCTGCTCTCCTCATCATTATTGTTCCAGAATGCTTTTGTGGACCACCCCTCATTGCGGTACAGTAGCGAAGGATAAGTATATTCCCCCACCTCCTCCTCCTTCTCTCATTGAGTCCACAACATCCTCACAGCCACAGCCAAGACTGATGATCACAGGCAGCGTCATTGGCAAGCACCGATAAGACAGATGAATTAGACCTCCTCCTCTTGTCTCCATTATTTTATTTTTCTACATTGAAGAATCGCGCTGTAAACACTCCTCTCTGCTTGACTGTGTGACACAGAAACAAGGTTAGTAAAAACAAGTATTTTTTCATTTATCAACTGGATTAAAAATAAACATACCCACAATAAAAGGCATGTCTGTGTTCAGCTCTGTAAACAAACCTTAATTTATATGCAGGACACTGTACTGCAGTCCTGCTTAGCCATGGCTGCATCTTGGCATGGACAGAACTTGCTGGTCCAACTCTTTTAATTTGAACAATAAAGTGCACGATATGAGCCTGGTACATGCACATACACAGAGAACTAGGCAAATGTGTTGCTCTCCACGGGAAAATACGTTTGTTTTCCTACTGTGGTGCACCATTCTTGGTCATTCCAGTCAGTGCTAATTATTCTGTTAAGTGAGTCCCCAGCGCCTTTTAGATCACATAGCACTGCAGCTGTCCTGCTACGGAGCAGACCAACGGCAAGAGCTATAATAGGAAAGAGAGGTAGGGTTGCGCAGCTGACGAGGTTCATTCCGAGAACTTAGTGGTCTACATTCCCATTTTAGTCAATAGTCTGTCAACCCTAAATGCATCTTAGTAAAATGGCATGTTAAAGCACTCTGATTTGTACTTGATGAAGATGCCTGGTTTGAAACGCTTCATAGATTATATAAGTATTATAGCAATTCTGGTTTGTGTGTTGTTGTTTTTTACATGTATATGTTGCTTTACAACTGCACTGCATTCTAAATAATACTTGTTATGGGGATCTAGTGTGTTATATTAGTAGTGCTGCCTAATATATGAAAGTACACCTAAACCATTGGTTTTGATAATGGTGTTATAATATTGTTATCAACATTGATTTTGTGTATTTATGTCTATGCTCATACAGTATGTCTTCTGTTGAGTTTAATAATAAGTGACTTATTGCTTTTTGACTGTTAGGCTCCCTGTTTACTGATTCAACATGGGGATCAAAGCTGCCATTCCCAGATATGAGCTGTATCTCTATACAGCCGTACTGACTGGGGCCTTGATATGGGCAGGCAGTTGGATATGTGAAGCTTCGAGTGGTGAGTGCAAAATGTGTCAAGAGCAAATACAATTAGTGTGATTCAAAATAAAATAACAAATAACATAATACTAGAGATAGTTGAAGTTTACTGAAATCACTGGTCTAATTTCCAAAATAATAACTCTACTTTACTTTAATTAATTAATTAATTAACTTTTTAATTAAATAAAGGGCATTTTTTCTAAAAAAATGTATTTGAAAGGTGACTTAAAACTATGAATGTATTATTAAAATCTTTATTGCTAAAACAAAATGCTTAATTACAAAACTGCTATCTTTAATGTTAAACGTAGTAATCAGGGAGCCAGCTCCTACAACCACCACTTTTACATTTTTATCAATATAAAAAAATATTTTAAAGATGATCCAATTACACCCTGTGCTCAATAAATCAACCAATCCCAAATATTTTACAATGAAAAGATGTCAAACATTTGCTGTATCACACAGCAAGGCGACCTGCTCTGAAATATTTAGAAGACAGCAAGTTCTATAGTGTTAGAACAGTCTGATATTCAGGGTTACATCAGCCCAGACGAGTTACACAGAGTGGACTGTCACAGCTGAAAGGCACCCAAAATTAGTTGACAGCGAGGCATCTGACAACGGGGAGATCCGACTACAGAGAAGTTTACAGGAGACTGACGGATCTCATCCACCCCCGCTTCCCTGCCACCGAGGAGTTTACAAACCAACGAGCACAGACACGCTGAGCAAAGCAGCGACTGACCTGAAAGATAAGATCATGGCGAGGTTGAGCAGGCAACCTCGAAGACAACTACAACAGCTAAGTGAAGTACCATCGGAAAGTCTCATGAGAGCGATCCCTACATCAACAATCACAGAAACCAATGAGCTGATATACGCTTCAGAATCAGTGATCCTAGAGGTGCTTGGCTATAAGAGCAACCATGCGAGGCCCAGAGACGTGCAATGAAAAGACGAATGCCCAAGAGGTACAGGCAGATGCCCATACCTGAAGCACTCGAAACTGCCAAGCAAAGGCTACAAGCCTTGGCCAGCCGCCAAAAGAGATGCACCAGAGATAACGAAGCCAGACGAATAAACCGGCTGTTCGCAACACAACCTGCGAAAGTGTACTCCCAATGGCAAGATAATAACAGCAGAGCAGACCCACCAAGGCTGGAAACTGAACAGTACTGGAAAGATATATGGGAGAGGGAGGCATCACACAACAGCGATGCACAGTGGCTGGTGGATCTGAGGAAAGACCACAGCAACCTCCCTAAGTCTCAGGTATGAAAACTGGACAGCACCCGGCCCTGACATGGTCCACGCCTTCTGGCTAAAGAAGCTCACTGCAACCCATGAGCGCCTGGCAGCACAAATGAACTGCTAAGGGATGGGACTCACCCTGAATGGCTCACCGAAGGGCGAACGATCCTGATAATGAAGGATCCCTCAAAGGGTACAGTACAACTACCGGCCAATAACCTGCCTCTCCACAACATGGAAGCTCATGTCAGGCATCATTGCAGCTAAGATAAGTGGGCACATGGCTCAATACATAAGCGAAGCACAGAGAGGCATTGGTGAGGATACCAGAGGAGCCAAACACCGACTCCTGGTTGACAGAACAGTCGCCCAAGACTGCAGAATGCGACACACCAACCTGTGTACAGCCTGGATTGACTACAAGAAAGCCTATGACTCAATGCCACACACATGGATCACTGAATGCTTGGAGCTGTATCACATCAATAGAACTCTAAGGGCCTTCATTGCAAACTCAATGAGGTTGTGGGGAACCACCCTTGAAGCCAATGGGAAGCCACTTGCCCAAGTATCCATCAAATGTGGCATATACCAAGGAGATGCACTGTTCCCACTGCTGTTCTGCATAGGTCTGAACCCTCTCAGCCAAATAATAAACAAAACTGGCTATGGATACCGACTCCGGAACAGGGTCACCGTAAGTCACCTCCTCTACATGGATGACATCAAGCTGTACGCCAAGAATGAGCGAGACATCGACTCACTGATCCACACCACCAGGATCTACAGCTCGGACATTGGGATGTCATTCAGACTCGAGAAATGTGGGAGGATGGTGACAAAGAGAGGCAAGGTAATCCACACAGAAGGAGTCTCACTCCCAGAAGGAACAATAGCAGACATTGAGGACAGTTACAAGTACCTTGGAATACCACAGGCGAATGGCAACCTTGAACAGGCAACAAGGAATGCGGCAACAGCCAAATACCTCCAACGAGTAGGGCAAGTCCTAGGAAGCCAGCTCAATGGCAAGAACAAATCCTGGGCAATAAACAGCTACGCCCTGCCAGTGATCAGATACCCTGCGGGAATAATGAGGTGGCCAAAGGAAGAGATACAGACCACAGATGTTAAGACGCGAAAGCTCCTCACCATGCATGGAGGGTTCCACCCCAAATCCAGCACCCTGAGACTGTACGCTAGCCGCAAGGAAGGAGGCCGAGGACTAGTGAGTGTGAGAGCCACTATCCAGGTTGAAACATCCAAGATCCATAAGTCCATCAAGGATAAGGCTCCGACAGATGACTGGCATAGTATACAGGAACATCTGCGCTGAGTATGGACTGGAAACCCCAAGGTCAAAGTGGGAAACACCTCCCAAGGTGGTAGAGAACGAGCGAGCCAAGATCCTGTGGGACTTCCAGATACAGACAGACAGAATGGTAATGGCGAACCAACCAGACATTGTGGTGGTGGACAAAGAGCAGAGGAAAGCCGTAGTGGTGGATGTGGCAATACCAAGCGATGGCAACATCAGGAAAAAGGAACATGAGAAACTTGAGAAATACCAAGGGCTCAGAGAAGAACTGGAGAAGGCTTGGAAGGTGAAGGCCACAGTGGTGCCTGTGGTGATCGGAGCACTGGGGGCAGTGACCCCCAAATTGGAGGAGTGGCTACAACAGATCCCTGGAATAACATCCGAAATCTCAGTCCAGAAAAGTGCAGTCCTAGGAACAGCAAGGATACTGCGCAGAACCCTCAAGCTTCCTGGCCTCTGGTAGAGGACCTGAGCTTGGAAAGTGGATGAGACCACCCACGTGGGGTGAAAAGGGAGTTTTTTATATATATATTTATAGGGAGATATATATATATATATATATATATATATATATATATATATATATATATATATATATATATATATATATATATATCCCTATAAATATATATATATATAGTGTCTGATATTTAATAAACCACACTTTATTAACTTACTGTCACTTTGTTCTGTAAGAGGAACCGTTTTTATGTTTATTAAATTCTGGTAAGTCACTCCTCTTTGATTTGTTTGTGACTTACGACTTGACGTATAGTGTAGGTGGTCGTGGAGCAGACACAGTCTCTATGCGATAACTAAGACTAAAAGGAGGTGGCGGGTGTAGAGAACATGCAGAGAGGCATGTAATACTGTGACTCTGCATCCTGGGATCCACTCTGAGTTGTCACTGAGTGGGAGACTAAGCAACATGGCCATGTTGCTAGAGAGCAGAGAGGCTCCATTCAACGTGGGATGGACGCCGTCTCTTCTAATCAGCCCAGGTTTTACCCAAAAAGTGCTCCAATTATCCACAAATCCCACATTGTTTGCAGGACACCACCTAGACAACCAGCGGTGGAGCAATGAGTGCCGGCTATACATGTCATCGCTGGTCCAGAGAAAACTAGAGAAAACTAGACTTGAAACGTGAAGCGGTTGGTGGTGAACCGTGGGCCTGCCTAAAGATACGATTCTTACGAGCCGTAACCCAGTCATTACCCAGCTGCCTGGGTCCTGCTGGGGGACTGGTAGCAGCTAAGCTAGGAGGCTCCGCACCGGCTAAAGGGGCCTGGCAGGACGTTTAAGGAAAATAAAAGATGCTTGAGTATTACAAGTTTGTTTTGCAACTCTTAGCAGTCGCTACCAGGTATAAGGCGATAATATATAAAAAAATAGCAGAGAGTAACTCCATACACACGTAGCGGCAACAAACCTCAGTAACCTCATTAAGTAAGTCAGTCAGACAGACATTGGTGTTGAGTCTGCAGAGCTGACCGACCGGGCTTTGTGTAGAGGTGTAAAGGACTGTGGGGGGTGGTCCAGTGTTCTGAGGTGCTAGTGGTGTGGGGATTGGTCCAGGTGCCAGACAGACTGTAAGCAGCTGCTGGGTTTGGGCAGGTGCTTGGTCGAACCGAATGAAGTGTGAGTTTAGGTCGTTGACCCAGCTCAGGTCCCCTTCATCCTTTAGGTGCTTTGAAGCCACAGATGGTTTTCAGACTTCTCCACACCTCACTAACATTCTGCTGCAGCAGCTCCGCCATCTTCCTCCTGTAGCTGGCCTTCCCCTCACGGATTATCCTCCTCAGCTCCTTCTGTACTACAGGTTTATACACAGACAGGAGATGCAGAATTTTGTGGTCAGCTCTGCCCAGGGGTGGGAGGGAGGATTCACTGTAGGCCTCTTTGGTGTTGGCGTAGAATAAGTCCAGTATTTTATTGTCTCTGGTGGGGCAGGTGACATACTGGGTATAAGTTGGCAGAGCAGCTAAAGGAGGTGTGTGGTTGAAGTCCCCAGAAATCAGGAAGAGGGCCTGTGGGTGCTGTGTTTGCAGCCTGCTGGTAACTGAAGCTGAGTCAGCGTTAGCGGATGGTTAGACGTACACAGCCATTACAATAACATGAATAACATAAACTCCCATGACAGCTAAATGGCCTCATGCCCACAGCTCAATGTCTCTGTTGCACATTGCAATGTCCTAGCTTACACCATCTCAAACACACCCAGGCCCCCTCCCTTTGTCTTATCGCTGTCATCCATTCTGTCCGCACGCAATAGATGAATATTGTCCAGTGCAACAATTGTCCAATCCGGGATGAGTGAAGTCAGTCAGCTCTCCGTGAACAGTTGGATGCTCATGTGAATGTCACAATGGCACAATGGTGGAAGGACCCAAATGCACAGCGATACTTGAGTAAAAGATTGCTTTAATAAGAACGTATTCAGGCAGGCAATGGTCATACACAGGTTGGCAAAAACGAGATCCGACAAGCCAAGAAACAGGCAGAGGTCATACACGCTAGGCAGGGTTATCATAGGCTGGGCGAAAATCAAAAAGGTATTACCAAACAAGGTCCTGCACGGAAACTGGAAACTCGACAATGCTGGAATGCTGGTCATGGGATGAACTCAGACAATCTGGCAAGGTGCTGGGGTGAGAGGTGGTGCTTAAGTACTGAACTACTGATTACTGAATTACGTGCAGGTGGAGTTAACAAGGACCGGAAGTAAAACTGGACTGACTGGATATGGGATCTACATGTAAACAGGAAATGGTTACAAAATAAGACCGGAACTGGCTACATAGTGGAGTAATTGACTGAGGTTGTGACAGTTAAGGCCGCGAGCTGATCCATCTAAGTGTGTTTGAATAAAGACTGTCAAACAAGGTTGTCCCTTCCAAGAGACTCTGTGATGATACGCGACTGGCTGATATTACCAACAAAACGATGCTTGCTTGTACTGCATGCTTGACATTCAGACAAAACTAATGATCCATAACATAATGTTCCCCCTGTCAGTAGTCATCCAAGATGAATCGACAGCAATGAAGCAGTAGTAATATGGAATTAGTTGCTGCCAGCCACTCAGAGCTAATACACAAGCTAGTGTTGGCAACATAAGCTAACATTTCTGACAGTCTGAAACACACATACAGCAGCTCATAACTTTACTCAAACTTCATAGCGCAAACTAAAACAATAAACAGTCAGATATATTACTTACTCAGTGCTAATTCATTCGGCTGTTTTTCTAGTTTCTTCTCAGTATCCTGAAGTTACTTTCTAGCTCCTCTGTCTACATGTGGCCCAAAACTGATGGTGTGTCATCAGCAGTAGAATTCGAAACTTCATCTGAACGAAATCAGCACAGTGAAATTCAGTACAGGGATCTTTACTTGTTCACATCAGCGCGTGGTGCAGACCAACACCTGTCTACTGCACACAGCTCCTGTAAGCTGCCCTGCAGTCGGATCTGTCAACTCATTGCGGGTGCCTTTTTGTGACAGCCTCGTCCACTCTGCGTACTGTAACTCGTCTGGGCTGCACTCTGGATTATACAAGTAACCCTGAATATTAGGCTGTTCTAGAACCATAGAACTCACTGTCTTCTTAATAATTCAGAGCAGGTCATCCGGCCATTGAATATTGGTGCTGTAGGTGTATGCATGAAAAACAATGGCGGCCTGAGTAGTTTTGCTCCAGCAGGCTCAGTCTGACCATTGCTGGGGCAGGTACAGAGGAAACCAGGAAGCACTATTTGTAGTTTTTGAGCCCACGGCAAACCGACTGCCTAGGGGAAAAAGAGGAATAAATGATAATTTCTCAACATAGAAGATATGGAGCAATCTGAGTGTCTCTTCGTTCTTCAAGTTTTACCCAAGATAATAACTCAACTCTAATTGAAAATCGGTGAAGTTTTCCTTTAAGAGGTGCCTGCTATTTGAAGACATGAAAAAGCTGGGAAGAATGAAAACAAGAATGTTTTGCTACTGTTGCACAGGTCTGTCTTAAACTAGACAGAGCTATTATTTGCATTTATTAACTTCCAGTGAACAGAAAATTAGAATGTAGTCGTAGATTGACTAGTCATGGAAATTGACTCAATTTGAATGAGACAATATTTACTTGATAGTGAGTCGTTGCGCTTCATACTCCCCACAGATACTGCATAGTAAATAGGTTTGGTGCAATATATGTATGTCATAGGTAGAAATGAACAGTCGGACCTCAGTTGCGCTGTAGTGTATTGGAGGCTTCTAAACAACAATGCGTCACCTGGTGGTTAAAATGAGACTCAGGATGGAGAGGTTCATTTTTGGTCAACAACAAATAACTATTAACTATCAAAAGCATATTACAGTCACAGGCAAAATAGTATAACATCATAATACATACATTTAATATTAATAAAAACAGTAAGTAACTCTCCTATTTACTGTACAGTAGTTATGTAGAAAATGCAGTTTTACTGTTAAATATTATACTATTAAAACACTCAGAACATGTTTATTGTACTTTATTTTAAATTCACACATGATCACAAAGAAGCAGTGTAAAAAGTACACAGTCCCCTCGTGTCTAACGCCTCACGCTTGCCTGGTGATAAAAGATGGTAGAATATACAGCATGTCACTTATATAATAAACAGAAGCCTCCATTGTAATGCAGCTCTCAACCAGACATACAGTACTGTAACAATGCTATACAATATTCTGTGCACATAGTACCACACAGTTGTTTAACATCACAAACTAAGAACTGAAATTTGCATTATATTCTATTCAGAACTAGTCTTAAGTTGATTTTTCAGTGTTTGAATTTTAGGAGAAAGCTCACTTCTACCCAGCTTGACCATTACAGCAGCTGATGAACAGAGATAAAAGTGTTTTTCATGTATTTAGGGTAGTCCAGGTGGAGCCCACTTCATCCATCACCACACTCCCCTCCAAGATGATTCCCACTCTGGATGGGCTGAGCTGACGATTTTTTGGATCAACACAGAGGATTCCCACTGGTGTTTCGTTGTACGAGTCCTTGTCAGTTACATCCTAAAAAAGAAAACTCTTAGTATAGCAGTATAACTTTTAATCGACTACCATAATTAGACATGCACAGTCTGGAGGGTGTAAAACCAAGAACAAAAGTTATTCCATAAAGCAATATGGGACTAACGTCCATCCACCCATCCATTTTCTACCACTACCCTGTCAGGTTCCTGTAATCACATCCTGTTTTATTGTGTAGCAGTTCCGGTTTCCAGTCTCATCTCATTAGCTCCAGTCTTACTTCCGGTTTTCATTACTCACACCTGTCTAGAATCAATAATCACTCACCTGTGTACTTAACCACCACCAGTTCCCATAGCCCGTTGCCAGATCGTTGTATGCCAGTCATCACTTTCCAGCATTTCACCATCCTGCCTACTTGCCTCGTGATCCTGTTTCGTGTTCCTGACCTCCGATTCCTGTCTGCTCCTGAACGGTACTGTTGCCTGGAAAGAACTTGTAATACTGACCTGATCATCTGACCTCGAGATAGCCTGCTCCTTACTGGTACTGTAGCATTCTCGATCCTGTTGCCGAACCCTTGTCTGTTCTTGGACCTGACTCAGCCTGCTCCCTTTGTACTGAAACCTGAGATTCATTGTGTATGACCTGGACTGTCTGTTATAAAGAAAACTGCATTAAATACGGCCTGGTAGCTCAGTTGGTAGCGTGTCGACCTCGGAAGGCAAAAGGTCTGCGGTTCGATCCCCCGCCTCGGCATCAGGTGTGTCCCTGAGCAAGACACTTCGCGCTAGCTCCCCGAGCGCCGCTCATGTGGCAGCTCACTGCTCCCCCAAGGGGGATGGGTCAAATGCAGAGAATGAATTTCCCCACTGTGGGACTATTAAGGGTTAATTTTTAAATCCTTAAAGGGCTCATATCATGCAAAATCCACTTTTTAGACATTTTGGAGCATTCCTATGACTCTATGGGTCACATATACACACACTGAGCACGGTAGAAATGCATTTCTTGCTTTTTCACATTTTGAAAACGTTAATTTTCTCACCCAATGAAAACAGACCACGACCTACTCTGAGGCCGTGTCCCAGTTGTCGTCACCTTGGTCGGAAGTTCTCCCTGCAAATCCTGAACCACCACCCCCACAATGATCCCGAACCAAAACTGGACTTCCGCCATTTCCCCCCTCTCACTCACCGTGAACAGACAAGCACGGCAGCGTTCAAGTCCTCCCATAGAAATAGTTCGGTTCTTGGGTGTTCTAACCAACACCAAAGTCTATTCACTTTAACAAGGGATCAACAAGTGAGGATTTGTGGGTCACTTTTATTTTTAACGGACCGGTGCCAGAAACACTGCCTATACGTATGTGCATTTCAAACGAGGGTGCGTACAATGCTGGATTTGTTTCACGGCTCCTGTTGGAAAAAAAGGATCTATTCCTACAGTCCGTCATCCACTCACTGAAGTAAGTACATGCTTGATATTTATAATGTTTTAAAATGTTAGTTTGTCCGTTTAAATGTAGTAACCTATGTGTGGGGCAAGTTACTAGCTAGCTATGCTAACGGCTACAGCCAGTCGACCGAGCCTTTGTCCCCTTCAAATGTGCTCATGTGGGCTCCTGCAGCCACACACCTGTGTGGAGAAAAGCTAATGACTAACGGCATCGAGCGGCTACAGGCAGGGAGCGGTGGGTCTAGCGTCTGTCCTTTTTCTGTCATCTCATACACCTGCGGGGAACAGCTGATCGTTATCGCCCTTCCAGCGGCGACAGACAGGAAGCAGTGGATCTAGCTCGCTGTAGTAAGTTTGTGCTTGATACTTGTGATATCTAAATATGTTAGTTGGGTCTGTTTAAAATGCAGTAACCCACGTGTGAGACAAGCTAATCGCTAGCGTCGCTAACGGCTACAGTGAGTCAACCGAGCCTTTGTCCCTTTCAAATGTGCTACTCTGAGTTGGCACCTGTGTGTGTGTGTGATGGGCCTTCGATCGGCGACAGGCAGGAAGCGGTGGATCGAGCTTTTGTCCTGTTGACGTGCTGCCGCTCCTGTTTGTGTTGCGTTAGCCGTTAGCATGTCTTTAGGCCTTTGCACTTTAGAGCTACAGCTGGTCAATCGCTACAAAAAGAACCTGCAGATGAACGCGGTTGTGTTATTAACCCGTCCTGTGTCAGAGCCTAAATCAACTTGTGATTTGGGGTTATGTCATTGTTCTATCAAATTCTAACATGATTAGTTGGAATGATTACTGTGTTGTGTTGCAAGCTTAGTTGCTAATTAGTCACATCTCTACAATAACTGCTGCTTATCTGGTCAGTAACCTACAGCTTGTACCATAGCCATTATATTTGTAGGACCAATACAATTTACAGTAAATGTAACAGTCTTTTCTATACTGTAGGGAGCCACATCCCAGTTACCTACATGCAAGGAGGCTGTCAAACAGAGAAATCACTGCAGACTGTTGGTACACAGGCATCTGCTGCCCAGCTCAGGAGTAAAGGTATGTAAGTTTGTATGTACCAACAGTAAGATAGGCAATAGAAGATTTTAATTGGTATATACTGTTTAGATTTTATATTTGAATTGTAACAACTGTTTATCTGTTTTAGCACAGACAGGCCTGTCCTCTTGTTTGGTTTAATTTTTTGTCTGGTATTGTGTGTTCTTACATTAGAGAAGGTTTTGACCTACATAATTAACATTTCACTAATCTACAATTCTGATTGCAGTACCTTTTTTGTTTCGATGAGGTGATGGTGAGGACAGCCACAGCTTCCATCTGGTAGAGGACTGCTTCCGCTCAGTCTTCCAAATAGTGATGAGAACAAGGATCACCACATCTCCCTGTTTACCCTACTTTCATGCATTTCGTCTGCAAGGCCCTGCAAAAGCTTCTGTCCTCAAACCCCCAGACTTCTTAATTAACTTAGTAACCTATACATTGCACATTGGAGTGTGAAGGTAACAGTTTGTTCTAGCTTTGGAGTAGTGGTGCATTTTTTTGGTTTACAATAAAGTTGGCTTTAACTATTATGTATTTCACTGAACTCTGTTTCTGAAGGGAAACACTTTTATTCAGGAAATCATAGTATTGAAATTACATGTTTTTTCTCTTTCTAATATGGTAAGCTATAAAGTTGAAGCGGCCATAATTCTTCACCCTAGGAATCCTCAGCACCAGCCCACTAGCCTCTGTAGATTAGATACCTGTAACAACTTCAGATACAGAGACATATTACTGTCAGATTTAACAAGAATGACAAAAAAACATAATTAAAAGCAGTAAAAATACGTTCGGTCAATATATAATTTGAACCAATGCTTTTTGTTCCCAGGAAGGTCATGCAGTGAGTGATATTATTTCAGCTATGCTCTCAAACTTATTTATTTGTATAACGTGAGCTAAAGTAGTGTTATCTATTAACGAGAGTTTTCCAGGTAAGTCGTGTTGTGAATATTGAGGCTGCACACGCCATTTAGCATACGCATTAGCAACCGCTAGTCACTTTGCAAATTACATAAATCAATTAAATTGAAGTAAATGCGACATTACCAATGAGACATCTTGCATCAGCCGAAATGTGGCGACTTCAACAGCCTCCTCTTCAGCTTCAGGGTCAGATTCGGGATCGTAGACGTATGGTTCTACTACGCTACGAACTAGCTGGCTGGCTAACGTCGTGCAGTTCTGTAGTGGGTCGTCTTCTTCTGTGGAGGATGGCGGTGGAAGGTATTCTCAACGTCGCACTACTGCCACCTATAGTATCCTAACCGTGCGGTGGCTCGTATCCATGGAGCCAAAAAACAACAACAAAAAAGGTATGCGCTTCCGCACAGAGGTGTGGCGAGCAGCTTCGCTTGCGACACGCCCAAAAAACAAAGCGTTTGCTGATGGGGAGTGAAAACAACATATTGACAGGGGCAGTGTGGACGATCTAAAGAGTTTTATGGAATGAAAATTTACAGAGACCTTACTGAGACATTAAAGTCCAATATTCTTTAGAGTGAAAAGCTGTATGATCAGGGAGCTTTAAACTTTACCACCTGTCTGACGTCTCGGTGCTGTGCATGTGGGTCCGATCTCTGCCAAAACCTGACAGAACGATCTGGCCAGACTTGGACCCAGCCAGTGCCCAGCCTCCGTCCAGGTCAGTGACCGTTTTGTTTTATCTTTTTTCCTGTCTGCCCGGCTCCGTGCACTAACCACGCATCGGAATATGGAGTTTCTCTGCCCGAGTTTACCAGAGGATATCCGCGGGGACCTCCAAAGACTAGCCAAGAAATATGCGGAAGCGCCCAGCCTGGATGCCCGTCTCCACCTGTTGAAGCTCGCCATCGAGATTCTGGAGGACGAGTTTTGGTGGCGTGTGTACCCCGGAGTGCAGGCACTCTTCGACAGACTCCAATTAATGCGGAGGGATCTGGCACTCGCCCTGCGCGCATCATCTGTCCGTGTCTCCGCAGCTGCTCATGCCGCCGTTTCATCGCTTCACGTTCCCGTTCCTGTCTCCGCCCCAGCGGTTCACGTTCCTGTTCCTGTCGCTGTTTCATCGGCTCCAGCCCAAGCCTCAGATGCTGCCATTTCTGCCCACCACGCGGACCCAGTCAGGGAAACCCAGCCCGCGCCGCTCCCAGCGCCTCAGCCGACAGCCAGTCGTAGGCGCTCCGGACGACGCTGGCGGGGGCACGGGTCCAGGGTCCTAGGTCCAGAGACCGCGGTTACGGTCTCCGATCGACTCCCCCTCTCCGTCCCGCTGGCCAACTGTCTCACGGCAATAGCAGGCATCCCAGACAGCGCTGTCCAGCGGATCCACCTCCACTGCTGTCCCCCGGTTGCGTTCCTCTCCGCCCACCTGATGAACACCGCTGATTCGGCAGCAGACCAGGGCACAAGGGAACAACTGTTTGAGGAGGCAGCCGCTCTCATCCTGAGGGAACCTGCCCTGCGTGAGGCCCTGCAACTCCATGGCCTGCAGCCACACCAGTTCCTGCGTCTCAGTCAGGTCAGTCAGGTCACGTTCAGGTTCCAGTCCAGCCAGGTCACGTTCAGGTTCAGTCAGGTTCCCGCTGACCTCCAGGAGGAGGTCGCTCCAGCTTCCGTTCCGGTCGGCCTCCAGGAGGCTTCAGGGACACCAGCCAAAGGACCGCTCCTGGAGCTCCTGGTGGTCCTGTGGAGACCACATCCTGTTTCGTCCCTGTGAGCCCGGACTGGTTCAGGCCGGCCCGGAGCCTGGGATTTCTTGTTTCTCTGCACGCATGTCGTCACTTTCCAGCAGTACTCGTTCAGCTCATCTCGTCTTCGACCCTGTTTCTGTTTTCCTGACCGCTGTTTCTCGCCTGATCCCGACCGGTATTGTAGATCTGCTTATCTTGTTGCTGAACCTTGCTTGCTAACTGGACCGGACTAAGCCTTCCGATTCTAAGCCGTAAATCTGAGCCCTCCGTTATTGACCCACGCCCGGACACTATTACGCCTGCTCCCTCTGTGCTTCAAACCTGTGCTTCTCGTGTATGACCTGGATTGTCCTTGATTTTGATTTCTGTATTAAACTCTTTAATCGTACCATCTGTCTGCTGCCTCTGCACTGTGCATTTGGGTCCTCTCTCTGCCGTTTCCTGACATACCCCATGTGGGGTCACAGGGGTACTAGAGCTATCCCAGCTACCCAGCTATCCATGGGTGAGAGGCAGGGTACAACCTGATCGCCAGTTCATCGCAGGGCAACACACACAGACAGACAACCATTCACAGACTCACACCTACAGGCAAACTAGAGTGACCAATGAACCTAATGCATGTTTTTGGACTGTGGGAGGAAGCCGGAGAATTGAGCTAAAGAATCTTTCCTGGCTTCTCTTCTCTCCCTTATCTACTTCCATAGCCACCATCAACATTTACACAAGCTTAAGACTTACAGTGCAGGTGTTTAAGAACGTGGAATGAGCATCCACCAAGATGACTGGAAGTCCACTAAGGCAAAGGTATCTAATGTCTGTTGGCTCAGTGGTCTGAAACACACAACTTAACCCCACATTTTACACCAAACAAATGCACAACTGACACGACAGGGATTAACAGAAAAAAAGGCAAAAGTTTTTTTTTTCCTTACTGACATTAAACCTCACAAAGCTTCAGTTGCTATTGTAGGTCTATTAGCTTACATGGATACACATAGTTAAAACGTTTTCCACCATTAACAATTTTACCAAAAGTGAAGACATTGCTAGTCATTAATATCATTAGACAGTGGAAAAACACAGCACTCACCAGGTTTTACGTTAGTTGGACTGTGGTTCAAGCATCACTCTGCCATCCTCTGGAGGAGGTAGAAGTCTTCCAGATTAAACCTGTCTGTGGTGCTTGGCTCATTTTTTGCCAGACGTCCAATGTTTTGTAGTTACCATTTGGGGATTGTTGTTTGTGTGTCCCTAATGACACAAAGGACTATTACAGTTTTTATTGGTTGCTTTGACCTGTTATAATTAGGTTCCATTTATTTTCATCATCACTATTCCAGCAGAGCATCAGACACATGCAAATTCCACACAGAAAGGCACCAGGTTTGCCCCAGGAAACGAACCCAAGACCTTCTCGCTGTGAGGCGACAGTGCTACCGTGCCGCTCTTACATTGTACTCTTTTTTTAAATATACATGATGTCTGGGCTTACGGTGTATAACATGGTTAAATCGTCCTTTTTTCTTACTATTTATTTCTTGAAATTATCATTTATGACTGCTAGTTGTAACAACATTGATAATTTTCAGGCCCCCAAGCTACAGTACCACTGTGCAATCTGTCTGTGTTATCAGAAATAAAGAGTTTCACTTTTAACATCATGTTATGCTGAAGCAACCTCTGTGGACCATGTGCCAATCACATACTGTATGTACTGAATGGTTTGGTTCAATTTTCAATTAAATTACAATAGAGTAGTAAAATCTGCAACAGCAATTGCACACTAAACACGTGGTTTCACTTTTAACATCATGAAAAGCTGAAGAAACTGCTGTGGACCATGTGCCAATCACATACTGTATGTACTGAATGTTTTGGTTCAATTTTGAATTCAATTCAGATAGAGTAGTAAAATCTGCAACGGGCAATTGCACACTGCACACTGACAACTATGGGAGATATACTGTATACTGGTATTAGCTGAAATATTAATGCTTTATCAAAGCTATTTATTTAAAGCTGTTTATTTCTACATATTTTTGCTGATTCTTCTACATTTTCTTCTTGTCCAGAGAATATAAACAGAAGATCCTTTAAAGAAAGCATGAAACCAGGATGGCATTACTTTGGCAGAAAGATGGTAAGATACTAATACTTAATCTCTACTGTATATACTTATAACAACTAATTATATTCAAACAAACTCTGCTATTAATTCAACTTATATGTGTTTTAGTATATTTGCTGTACTGTATGTTCTTGTTGAGGTCATATCGGGTGCTGGAATGTTATTGCAGGGCATTATGTTATGAGATAGACCTAATGTTAGACTTGCTGATTAGATTGGACTGTACAGGTAACCTAGTGGCCAGTGAGTGTATTCCACTGTATCAATTTATTAATAGAAGATGTAACAAAAGTTACATCTTTAGGTGGTTACTAACAGATGTTCTTTTGCCACAGGATGTGTCAGACTTCGAATGGATAATGTGGTTCAATACATTTCGAAATCATATCCTTTTTTCTCTCGCCGGTCACGTGATCTTTGCCAAGATATTCACCTTGATAACTCCAAAGGTGTGTGCATGTGTTTGTCATAGCAGGCTAGAAGAGTATTCAGACTTAGGTAGGTATACAGGAATTGCATGTCACACGCACTTACGAGATTCAGTAATGCAGGATCTAATGAAAAATAACCTTCATGTATGAAGATCACTTGCATTCTGTTCCACTGTGATGTTAAATATGTGGTGTGATTCTTTTTACTGAAATTTTTTGGAAAATTTTAAATGTTTATTTGTGTTTCAAACATTCAACCACGTATTCTATTTTGTTTGATGCTTATAATTAGAATTGGTGTATATAAATGTAAGATAATATTGATAAAGGGTATAACATTTGTTTTGTGCTTAATTTAAACCATTAACCTCTGGACAGTAAAGTATTTTATTCCCATATGTTGTTGTACAATGTTACTAACACTTTGTTTCATGTGTATTGCAAAAACTAAAATCCTACGTTAACACTGACACTGACATTCGCCCCTCTGTACCCACAGCATAGATCCTCGATTTTTGGCATGTATGGTGGTTTGGCAGTCTTAGTCACCATGGGCTGGACCTTCATGGCTCTAGTTTTGTCACACTGCATCATCCTCTACAGTGTTGCCATGGTCAAGAGGAAATGGATGTGTTTTGTAGCAGGTCTGATCACTCTGGCCTCCATCAAGCTGGAGCCCTATAACTCATGGCAGGTGAGTGAGTGCATTTAAGTTCAAATATTACATGAATAGAAAACTTGAAACTATGATTTTTGATAAACAGCTTGACAGCTTGTTTGATTAGGATTGACCTGTGGGGTTTTAAACAAGATGTCTTATGGTAGTCATGAGACGTCAGTTTTAAACTACAGTGAGTTTTCATATTTTTGGCACACACACACACACACACACACACACACACACACACACACACACACACACACACACACACACACACACACACACACACACACAGAGAGTTAGCTGGGGGGGTCTAAGAAACATTTTAGACATACACTAGGAGACACACATTTCTCTTAAATTTCTTGCCATACCTGCAATCTTGGCCCTCATGTCTGCAGCAAGGTTCGACTGCATTTTAAAACACATTATTTATGAGGGAAATTATCTTTCTTTTCTTCTATCTATTTTTTTCTGTTTCTATTCTTTGAAAACATGCAGTTTTATTTTTTACACTTGATTTTAAGTTGTGACTGTTTGGTAATTTTTTAATTGTACATATATGCAGTACAACCATTTAGTGTGTCTGAAACTTCACTGTTTGGATATACATAATTTTAGAGCGCAGCCTCTGTGCATACCAATTTTTTAAATTGAAAAAGACATGTATTTCATACAAAAATTAAGAGCTACAAAATTGTTTTTATGCTTCTTGGTATTAAAAGATAGCACTTGATTTTTCTTTAAACATTTTTTGTTGTAAAGTAAAACACTTCCACTACACTGACCACAGTTTTTGTTTCAGTCAAAGCAAACTAAACAGAACTAAATAGTTAAGTAGCATTGTAGTACATATGGAACCAGCTGATTTTTGACATTGATAACTTTTTTCATAGGAAGCCTTGGTAACTGGCTCCTTTGACCTCCAGGACGTTCTGTTTTATGGAGGTTGTGGCTTCAGCATTATGCGCTGTATGAGCTTTGCTTTAGAAAACTGTGAAAAGAAGGATGGCAACTTCACACTCTCTGACCTGTTGAAATACAACTTCTACCTCCCTTTCTTCTTCTTTGGGCCTGTCATGACCTTCGACAGGTATCATGTGCAGGTAAGGATTGTACTTTGATATTTATTGTGGTGAGGAACTGATTGTATGTACCATATGTAATACCCACATACTCTGGTATTGTTAATTTTAGGACAGCTGCTGCAAACATGAAAATGCTGGTGTTTTATATAGATCAATTTGTAGATCACAAACAGATACAAAACTAGAGTAGACCCTAAGTGCAAGCTTTTAAACTAGAGTAGACTTCCATTCAAAGCCTTTTAATGTTAGCTGGTATCAATAAAAACCTATTTACTGCTTCTAAACCTGTCACAGTTAAGACTTTAACAGTAACCTTTTTGTACAAAATAACTAGAAAATATAATTTCATATATGGTATATAATATGTTGGTATAGTTTTATAACCTTTAGAAAATGTTGTTTCAATCCTTGTTGGCTGGTTTTTATTTTCAGGCAAACAACATGCAGTTGACACGCAAAGACAGGGAGATGTGGAACATCACTACCAAGGCCTTGTTGCACCTAGGAGTTATTCTAGTGGTTGATATATTTTTTCACTATCTTTACATCTTGACAATCCCCAGTGACATGAAGCTGGTGACCAAACTTTCTGATTGGTGTCTGGGTAAGTTTTATATCTTAATTAAAACCAAAGAGGAAGAAAATATTTGAAATAGTCTTAAGACTCTAGTGTGGCTACATTTGGAAGATAGGGAATATACCCTATTCACGTAGCTATCAGCTTTGTAATTTAAATCAAATAAATTATTTACTTGGTCTTACATCAAAATTACAAATAAAGTTTATTCAATGGGTAAACCTACAGTGTTATCAATTTGTCTTTAACAGCTGGCCTGGCGTATTCCAACCTTGTTTATGACTGGGTGAAAGCAGCTGTTATGTTTGGTGTGGTCAATACTGTGGCTACGTTGGACCATCTCGATCCTCCTCAGCCCCCCAAGTGTATCACCATGCTCTATGTATTTGCTGAAACGTGGGTCATACCTCTACTAACTACATTTTTTTAACGAAAGCTGAAACTATGTACAAATAGTTAAATAGACAATTGCTCTCTCTTCAGGCACTTTGACAGAGGCATCAATGACTGGCTGTGCAAGTGAGTGAGTTTGTATCTATACATTTGCAATATGAAATTCAAATTAATTTAAATACCAAATGTTTAAGAGTGTGAGTTTATATTTTGCAGGTATGTTTATGATTATATTGGTGGGAATCATGATAAAATCTTCAAGGAGCTTCTGGCAACTTTTTGCACCTTCGCTATCACAACCTTGTGGCTGGGCCCTTGTGAACTGGTATATATTTGGTCCTTTTTCAATTGCTTTGGCCTCAACTTCGAGTTGTGGGTGGCCAAGGTCTTTTCTTTACCACCCTTTTCTACCATTGAGGTGAGAAACAGAATACACAATGCTGAATAATTTTTAGTAGGATGTTACAAAGTACAGTTTACTTAAACTCATTATAAAAATGAATGCCATGGCAATTAGAATTTTCAATTCTTTAGGCCAAAGTATTTTTATTGCTGTTGGAGATTAATGCCAAGAATAATGTAAAAGTCAACCAATATATGGCATACAGCAAAAAGGATCAATATTCAGATCTTAAATTGTCATCTAAAACTTTAAACCACCACCCGTCATAATTTTGTGCTCTTAAATTTAGATGGATATAGGCCTCCAAAGAATGGACAGTCAGACCTTTAACAATGTGTATTAGGTAATTGTGCAATGGAGAAACAATTAATGTGAATGCTTGCTGCAAAGCAGTAATCAACTATAATATAGAAATAAGTTATTAAACTGAAAAACAAATCTTCCAGATACCCCGAAAATGACCAAATAAGGCACCACTTTAGACGGTGAAAATCAAGTGTTCATCTAAAACCATGTTGATAATTTTTCTGTTATTTATCTGGCATATTGGAAACTCCAAGCTGTCCAAGCTCCAAATTGCTGTGGAAAGACACTTCACAAAATTCCCAATACCACCTCAGAAGCAGCACTCCACTCCAAATCAAGATGGCAGGTTGCAGCTGTGCACTATGGGATGTGCAGTGCAAAGTGCTTAGTGCTTTCTACGGTGCTGTGGCTGAGATGGCCGAAAGCCAAAAGGCATCATTTAAGAGCACATGATCACTTGATCACAGTTGACCCCAGAAGACCACAGGGTGGGTTTGAGTGGGGTCTGAGGGGACCCCAACTTACTGAAAGAAACTTTCTTACAGAAATTGCTTTATTAAGTGTCAAACATGTGTATGTAAAGATGTGAATTAAGCTGACAAGAAATATTTTGGTTAACATTTTATTTCGGGATTCTTTAACTTTAACATCAATTATTAGTGGTACTGTATCAGCTCTGGAGTATCTATGAATTACCACATCATTACCAAATGTCCTCAGTTCAAGTCTTGCAGGCAAAACCTATATTTTGGTTGTTACAAACACCAAAATTCTAGAGAAATTTGAAATACAGAAAAAGCAGTTGCGTGGGAACTTCTATAGGCCAATTATGGGAGTAACTTCAGTGTAAATGCAAAAGATCTCTTTAAGTATCTCAATGAAAACAAGTGATTTCATTATCATTTGAGTTCAGCTTTCCCACATTCTCTTTATTGGCTTGAGAAAGCTGGAGATTTACCTGATGGTGTGTGCTTGACATGTGTCTCACGTTTTTAGGCGCAATGTTTAAATTGCTTTTGAATCTGAGTATGATGTTAATCTTACTAAAACAAACATGGCTTCCATAATACTGCATATTATAGTGCTAAACTAAAACTAATAATACTGTCATAATCTGTTGATAAGAAACCAGTTTAGTAAAGTCATGTATAAAGTCTGTATATTAAAGTATATTAAAATCTATAGATTATTACTCTTAATTATTAAAGCATTTTTTCCTCACAAAAATTCCAACTGGGTTCAGAGGCTATTTTGTTTTATTTAAATTAATTTTTAAATTTTGTTGAATACAACAGTGTGTACGATACATGATCTGATAATCAGTATAGAGCGGTGATGATAAGCAGTTGGCATTTGCGTATTTGAGTTCAACTCCCTGATCATCCTGACTGTGTGACTAAAAGAAAAATAGAAGGCTTGGACAATGAAAGGCACTGCTTTGTCATAAACCAATATTATTATAATTTATGTGTATTTACTGTAAATAGTTTAAATAAAAGCCATTAAGGTTGTTCAATTCCAAAGAGACATCAGTTCAGTAAAAATTATTTTAAATCCAATATTGCCATGACATTTATATTAAGACATATATGAGTATGAAAGTGTCATACTGCAACTGTACAAGTAATCTATGAAAAAAATCTTGTGTTTTGTCTTCCAGACTGCTATGGGTGAAGCTATGTCACGCAGGGTAAGGGGTGTGTTCAATGCTGCAAACTTCTGGGCCATTGTCCTCTACAATGTTCTGTCCCTTAACAGTTTGGAGTTTGCCAAACTGGTGGGCAAAAGACTGATTTTTAAAGGTAGGGAATAGAGAGGGCTAAGCATACAGTTCTAGGCAATGCAAGAACAACACAAATGATTTTAGTTACTTTTTTTACCAAAAAATAATAAAAGAGCACTGGAATTGGCTGCATTCCAAAAAACATTTTATCCCTTTTTTTGTTAAAATGTATTCTTTCTTTTCTCTTTCCCCCCTCATCTTTTCTCATTTTCAAGGTTTCCCTGTCTCTACTGTGTCAGTGTTATTTGTGACCTACTGTGGAGTGCAGCTGGTAAAGGAGAGGGAGCGACAAATAGCCCTGTTGGAGGATCCAGAGCCAGTGAAACCAGTGGATGGTGGCAAAGAAAAAGCAGAATAAACAGACAGAGATATTGGGTTGTTGAGTCTTGAAGTTTAAAAAAAAGCAGAACAAAGGGACAAAGAAACACAGACTAAAGGGCTGGCAGCACCCTCACATTTCGCATCTACAGTGTGGTATTACAAACTGAATTTAAAACTGTTTGGAATAATCATCATCAGTATTGTTCATATACCCTTGCTTTGAACTGTGAAATATACTCAGGTGCACTTGCTGTAGATACAGTAATCTACCTAGGAACAAATCCACCAAAAGTGCAGTCTATGTTTATAGTTTAACTGAACAAAAGATTGTTTTGTTTGTTTTAAAAAGAACTAAAAACGAAAGTAAGAAAGGGTGCTGTTAAACTTAATAGAATAATTTGTGTCAGTGCTGAGGGAAAAGACTGTTTTAACAAACTTGTCATTGTAAGGTTTTTATTATGTTGAGCTTGACTTGGAATAAAGTTTTCCTGGTATTAAAATGACACCTTTTATTCACAGTTGTATAGCAGTTACAGTATAAATGTATGTGGATGTGCGTGTGCGTGTTAACACAAAGCTTGCATGTGAATGATGGCCAGATGAGGAAAATACAGGAGCTAAAAAAGAAGAAAAGAGATCCATTTGGCAAGTTTTTTCTTTTGTCACTCCCATGGTGAGTCATTCAGTTGTTGGTGGGCTGGGTCTGTACAATGCTGTAAAAAGCTATCCGTTTCTTGTCCACCAAAATGGATTAGTCAGCTATCTATAAATACCTGTGACTTACATGGTGACTGACCGTCACAGACAGCTGCAGCCACCAGTCGACCATCCCATATGGACTATGAACTTTCCACAGTGCTCTGAGCAGCCCTGTAAGGACTGACAGTCCCACTCTGTAGAAGGAAGTAAGAAGATTGCCAAAACAATCCAACCAGGAGCAGGGGATAGAACCAAATGGCTGCCATGACTATTGACCCAGAGGAGCAGCCCCGTATGTACCAACAAACTTTACTTCAGGACGGACTATATGACCTTTTGGAGAATGACAGGTTTGTAGACTGTGTACTTAAAGTCCAGGACAAGACATTCCCCTGCCACCGCTTAGTTTTGGCAGCCAGCAGTCCCTTCTTCAAGGCAATCTTTCTGTCTGAGCTGGAGGAGAGCAAGAAGCGTGAGATTGTCCTCAAAGACGTGGAGCCCGGTGTAATGGGAAGAATCCTACGCTACCTATACACCTCAGACATTAGTCTTACTGAGCAGAATGTGGAGGATATTTTCATGGTTGCTAACATGTACCAGATTCCCTCTATTTTTTCTGTATGTGTGTCCTATCTCCAAGAGAAGCTAGTACTGGGAAACAGCTTGGCTATCTTTAGACTGGGGCTGTTGCTGAATTGTCCTAGGCTTGTGCTAGCTGCAAAAGAGTTCATCTGTGAACACTACAGGGTTGTTTCCAGGGACCAGGATTTCCTGCAGCTGGCCCCAAGTGATCTGGCTATGATCATCACTTCAGATGATCTCAGTGTTGAGCGAGAGGAGCAGGTGTTTGAATCCTTGATGAGTTGGGTCAAACATGATGAGAAAACCCGTCTTAAGGATCTGCCAGAGCTTTTGCATTGCATTCGTTTCAGGCTTATACCTTTAGATTACTTCAAAGAAAAAGTGGAATGTCATCATTATATCCAGTTTAGCAAGGAGATCCAGAAAGAGTTGGATCTCGTCAAAGATGCCTACAAAGGGCATCTTCCAAAGCCAACAAAAGCCAGAAGAAATGGCACAGAAGGTGAGCAAGGAAGTGAAAAAGAGGAAGAAGATACTGAGGAAGGGTACTTACCAGGGATACTCAACAATAAACCTCGATCTGGGATGTTTGAGATGGACCTGATTCTTATGATAAATAACACAGGGACTGTGGCCTATGACCCCATAGGAAACGAATGCTTTCTGGTATCTGAATCCACAGAAATTCCCAAGAACCACAGCAGCCTGGTAACCAAACAGAACCAGGTGTTTGTTGTTGGTGGACTGCTTTACAATGAAGAGGACAAAGATGAACCATTCAGCTCTTACTTTCTACAGGTATTAAACCACAAAAAAAACTCTTCTGCGTTTCTGTTGTTTCTCAGAATTCATCCTTCATGCGTTCATGCGTCTACAAAATAAAACTTACCTATGTCATTCTATTGATTCCCAGTTTGACCCAGTGAGTTCAGAGTGGTTAGGAATGCCTTTGCAACCCAACCCTCGCTGTTTGTTTGGGATGACAGATGCGGAGAACTCCATATTTGTTGTGGGAGGAAAGGAACTGAAAGAAGGAGAGCATGCCCTGAACTCTGTCATGATCTATGACAGACAGTAAGTACAGACACAAAATTTAGTTTGGTTCCCATGGTTTATCTTGTGGTCATCATTTAACGCAATACACTCTCAGCCATTGAAGAGGTACAATATATTATACTGTACTAATAACATACCTAAGTTAATAGTAGCCCAATCAGCACAATCCCCTATAGTGAACTTTAACATATTTAAGTAGAAATAGCTTTCTATAAAAAATGGCACAAAAGTGAAAATTTTATGAGTAATTGCTTGGTAATAATGTATTAATGTAAATTTTGTTGTGGCTCCTTGCTTGTTCCATTTCTGTAGTTTTTTTGCTCAATTATCATTTTTATTGTCCATCCTGTTCTATGTACACAGGTCATTCAAATGGGGAGAATCAGACCCTCTGCCTTATGAAGTGTATGCTCACGGAACTGTATCCCACAATGGTCTTGTCTACGTTATTGGAGGAAAGTCTGAAAGCAAGTATGTGGCAGTTCAGATATACACAAGCACCTCCTTTGTTTACATTTGGAAAGATCGCTTACAATTAACATTTACTAAAATTTACATTTCTAACTCTTACTCTCTCCTACATTACACAGTACAATTGTGACTTCAATTTGTAATTTGCAATAACTGAGCCTCAAAATGTTTTTCAAAATGTTTTTTAACTTTTTCACAAAGCTTTATACACGCAAGACCTCTGAACAACTTTCTTAAAAAAATAAATTAACAAAAATTTTAGCCATATAAATTAAATCAGTGGTCTGTCTGTCTGGGGTCTAAAAACTGAAACTTAAACACAAGTGTGTCACTGTATAACTGTGTAACTAAAGTGGCTGAGTGAAATACTTAGGGCAGGGTTGTCCAATCCTGCTTATCAAGGGAACTGTCCTACTGTACTTGTTTTTCAGTCATCCCTGAACTTATAGCTTTTCACTGGCTGAACACACCTAATGCAAGTCATCAGCAGTGGGTAGGGAAGGATGAGTTTGAAAGCAAGCAGGACAGTGACCTTTGAGGAGCAGGATTGGACACCACAGAATTAAGGTGTACAGGAATGACCAAAGTAATGCCTTGTGACAAAAAACTGAGTGACAAATTGAATGACTTGGTCCTTCATCAATTGAACTTTTAAATACATGAGAGAAGTGAACGTGAATAAATATCTAAAAGAGAACTTATCTGAGTAGATGGCTAACATGAAACAGAGAGTATGGATGTTTCACTTACTGTATATAAAGTCCTATTAAAAGTCCATTAGTTATTAGTAGACTGGAGACATGAGGGATCACTGAAGTAAGCTTTTCTGGACGATGTTTCCTGTTCTTTTAGAGAGGACTTAACCTTGTGTATCCTTGGTGTCCCTCTCAGGATCGATCTCGATGAACTGTCTGAAATACAGTTGTGGGTGTTAAGAGTTAAAGTTTATACAATTTTCTTGCACACTGACATACTAATAATGACATAAACCATTTACGCAACACACTTTAGCATTAACACCACTGGCAATTTCCTTTCTGGGAGGAAGATCTTAAACTAAAGAAAAAGCCCAGCTTTTCATGTACAGGGACAATTGAATGGAAAATTCTGATACTATGTTTATACTGTAACTTGACTTTTGGTAGTTCTCTAGCAATCAAGCTAACTTTAGAAAAAAAGGCTCTGCAAACTAATACATATACATTCAAGTTATGCAGAACAGGCAACTTTTGTACAGGTGCACATGGCAAAGGTTCATGGCAAAGTAAATTTAAACTTACTTACTTACTTACTTAACTCTAAACAATGAAATTTGCAGGGTGACAAAAAGACGTCCAGTGCCAACAAGTAAAAAAAGCCACTTATCACGGATGAAGATAGGGGAAAAAAATCAAATTGGAGAATTTTCTCAAGCATGTGGGCTCACTAGTTGCTTGTATTCCCATGATGCATTGCAAAAATGTTGTAAAGTACTATTTTCTCTCCTCAAAGTATTAATACTGTACAAAACTGGTAAAAGACATTTCACATTTCTGTGGCATTCTGCCTCCGCGCCGCTAGAGGCGTTCCTGGGGCTTTTTGTGTGGGTCCGTTTTAAGTTAATTTCCTGTCTAATTAGTTGACCCAGCTGTTTGGTTGTATTTAAGGGATGTCTTTAGTTTCACACAGTGTTGGTGTGTACACGAGGTTGTAGCCAGTGAGCTACACTAAGTTACGTTAAAGAGAGGAGAGTTTATGGAGTTAAGTTCCTTTGTTTCTTTTGATGTCCTGTCTCGCCACTTAAGGTTTGTGAGTGTCTTATGTTTCATGTTTAGGAGGATGTTACGGAGCGTGTTTTGTTTAGCCTGTTAGATAGTGCTGTGTTTTGTTTTAGTTGTCCAGAGTTATGTTTTGTGTTCCATGTGTAGGTTTTTGCCCGCAGTGTACGGAGCGTTTAGTTTGATGGTGAGTTTAGGTTATTAATAACGTTTACCTGCATCGCAGCGATTTTTAGTTCCTTCCGTTGTGAGTTTTTGTTGTATGTTAATTATAGCTTCTGTGTTTGGGTCGGTTCGGAACCGACGGGGCGAGTTCGTAACAATTTCAGCTACAGAAATATGCTGTTGAATTTTAAACGTAAATTAACAGCAAAGTCTGAGTGTATGATACTGTGTTTGCTCTGATACTTTCATAATTTTGGACCAAACAATTCATTACTACATTTGCTTATAGTCTGTGCAACTAACCAAAGACAGATTGAAAAAATATCTGATACTGATAAGTGGTGTTGACCTGCATACAATAAATGTGTGGCCAGCCATTTTAACATACTACTTATGTTCCTATACAGGAAATGCATGAGAAGAGTATGTGTCTACAGCCCAACTAAGTTTGAATGGAAAGACCTAGCTCCATTAAGAACTGCTCGAGCACTCTTTGGCATTACTGTCCACAAAGACCAGATCTTTGTAGTGACAGGGGTAACAGATGCAGGCCTCACGAGCTCTATAGAAGTCTATGACATTGCCACCAACAAGTGAGTCCATAGTGTTTTTCCTAAATTGCCTTTTTTATTTCATTAATAGGAGGTGGAACACACTGTATATATGCAGTAGTAAATGCCTTATTGCTGTGAGTATTCCCCAGTACTATACTGGGTATTGGTTTATTATTTATTATCATAATTTCCATGTGTGTGGTTATTGTACTGTTGTGTATCAGGTGGACTGAAATCCCAGATTTCCCTCAGGAGCGCAGCTCCCTCAGCCTGATTTCAATGGGAGGCTTCCTGTATGCCATGGGAGGCTTTGCCATGATGTCCAGTGAAGCAAATGAGGAGTCCATCCCAACAGAGATGATGGATGTGTGGAGGTGAATGCTGGAAAGCTGTTTAGATTTTACAAAATTTGAATAAAGTAGCTTTAGCCTGAGTCTATATATGCAAATTGATATTGCATATTGCATTATTTCCATATGTGACTTCACGATGCTACAAAAAGTAAAGCACTAACGTACTTATCTTTTTTTTTAACAGATATAATGAGGCAGAAAAGTGCTGGACTGGCATATTGCGAAAAATTTGCTATTTGGAGGGATCCACTATTCTACCAGTGCGCCTCAACACTCTACAGCTTAAACAGTTATAACAGCATCAAACTGGTGCAATGAGGTTATTGGTGCTTTCACTAGCATTGCAGTAAATTAATTTACTGTACTCATTATGGGCATATTCAAAACAGTTTAGCAATTAATTAAATCAATATCGAAATCGATGGAAATCATCATTTGTTACAGTTCCCCCTCCAGCTTGTTGGCTGTGGTGTGGAGTGTTGTTTCTTTAGTGTTTTGCGTTCTTTGTTCAGGTGTTTTTCATTTCTGTTTGTTTTTTTCCTTTTCCTTTGTTGTAGTGTTAGTTGCTAGTGTGTCATCTTCTGTGTTTTCTCTTTTTTACTATACTGCCTTGGCCTGTAGCTCATTTTAATATCCTTGATCAGCAGGCCTCTAGAGTTTTAGTTTGATTTGTTAGTTCTTGCTCCGCAGTGATTTTAATAGATTTAGCTTTTGATTGTTTGTGTTTCAAATAGTTTGTTCCTGCCCTTTGCAGCGCTTTATATTTCGAGCTTTCAAAATCTTGCTTGAAACCATTTGTACAGAATTGTTTTTTTGTTGTCTGTCATTTAATTGTCCTGCTATTACAGCGGAGGGAAAAAAATACAAGTACATACAAGTGTGGACACAAAAATACGCTGAAAGTTTACTTGTGTTTTTCTTACACAGTTTTGTATATTTTTATTATTTATTTTCTACTTGTTTACCTTGTTTGAATCAAAATAGATAATTCTTGTGTCCTGTTAAGATGATTTAATTCAAAGTAACACAAAAGGCTAGGCATGTATAGTGATGTCAACCCCTGGTTGTTACCTGTCTTTTAATTTGTGTCATGGTAATGCATTTAAGAAAAATGTGAATTGAGTGTGTAGTTTTTCACTAATAACTATTATAATAATAATCATACATAAAAATATCAAACACTTCCAGACTCAAAACCTCAGATGCCTCCATATTGGCTTCAGATAGAAAGTGTTTTAGTCCAAAAGTGGTGGAATTCTTTTCCATTTCATGTAACCTAATTATTATACAATACAATGTACTTTTCCATTTCTCTTTTCCATGTAGATAACAATTATGCTATCTTTAAATATACTTACCTTTGATTGTGAACACTTTTTTCACAAATAAAACTTGCTCGATCTGATCCTCACACATTAAACATGAGATGAACAATGCCAACGTTCTCCGCTCCTTGATCACCTCTGACCCTTGCATAAAAAGAGTTTTTTATTTTCTACAAAATAAGAAACCCAAACATGACTGCATTTAAATAACTTATAGAATGCATATCTGTTTGCATAACCTCTTGTACATAACTTGAGGGAAATCCATTCTTCTCACAAGAGGCCATGAGAAAGGTAAGGCCAGAAGATGCCCTGTTATTGTTGGCAGGCTCCAGGTACACGATCTGTACACAAATGAAACCTTACTGTATATCCATGGAACTGTCAGTCTTATGTTAACCTTGAATGCTGCTGATGTTGTTTAAACGTTATTTTGTTGTGTGAAATCGAACTAACATACAGTCCTTCTTTTCAACCAAATGTCATAATTTTGAAAATATAAATATAAAAATATCTACTTATATACTTTTCTAGAGAAGCCATTAATTCCCCCCAACATGACTATGTTATACCTGTTGTGGAGACATAGATGCTGATTATATATATGCACACACACACACACACACACACACACACACACACACACACACACACACACACACACACATACACACACACACACACACACACACACACACACACACACACACACACACACACTTAATTAAGACTTAAGGAGTAACTTACAAAACAAACCTTATGGTTGGTATTGACATGAACAAGAGATAGGGGTGTTCTTACAGGGTAGCATCTCCTCACAATGCAGCCCATCTTTGTTAAACAAAACAGAATCCCAGCTGCATCTACTCTACATTTCTGCAAATCTCAAAGTGCTACAGAGAAAATTAAAAGCATAAATAAAACATATAAAAGATAAACATTTAAAAACATGAGTAGAGAACACAGATAAATTAATCGAGAAAAGAATTACATTCCAATTAATATGCTTGTCTAAAGAGAAAAGTCTTAAAGTAGTGCACGATTTGTGGAGCGCTCATGTTATCAGGTACTGTAGGGCATTCCAGACTCGTGGAGGAGCTGCTGAGGAAGCACGGTCTCGGTTGCATAAGTTGTTTTTTAAGGTATTGTGGGGCATTTTCATGGATGGGATGTGTTCATTATTCCGCACCCTCATAAGAATCCTGGCAGCAGTTTTGAATGTGTTGGAGCTTTTGAAAGCTGGACTGGAGGCATGGACCAGCCTTTCAGCATCACAAAGGGAGAGGGAGGGGCGTAGTTTGGCAATATTTTTGAGATGGAAGAATGGAGTTTTACAGAGAAAGAAAAAGAAAGAATTAGCTTGGGAGAAAATAGCTGCCTGAGTCAATCATACAGTGTTCGGTGTAACTAATTATTAAATAATGTTAGTATTGTTTTTATATTTCACTTGTAAAGTAAAGAATCTTTCTTAATTTTTTACTCACCTCGGGAGTGACTTCAGTAATGTCATAGTTGGGGCCTCTTGCCCCGTATTTTCCCTGTTTTTTTTTGGTATTTTCCGGTTTACGTTCAGCCATGTTTCCCAGCTTTATGTTACTAGTCACGTGATTCAACAGCTGTGTTCAATTCGGTCATTGCCTGCATATTTCGGCACCTGCACTTACCTGAGTTCCCTGCCAGATCGTTGACTTTGTTCCATTCCAGCATTCTGTTCATTTGCCTACAGTACCTGTTTTACCTCTCTGTCTGATTGATTGTCTCGTCTCCTGGATTCTCCCTGTTGGTACCGTAGTTTGAACATATTATTGTGTATGATCTCCTGTCTGTCTGATCTGCCTACCTGCCTGCCATTTTTGTACCTTCACCAATCTGCCATTTTGGTTTTTGACCCTCGACTGTACCTTTATCTGCATCTACGAGTCTTCCGAAGCTGTGCTCCGTTCACACACTGACCGTGACAAGTATTTGCATAAAAGACCAATTTTTTATGAATTCAAAGTGCAGTGTTGTGGTTAATGTGGGATTTGTAAAGTAATGGTATTCCACTAATGCAATAAGTTTTATGGAGCAATTAGTACATTAATCTAATAACATTTATAAAAGAATTTCATTTGAATTTTTATGTAGGTACAATCCTGTAGGCATAAAAAGGACGTGGCAGCAGCTAAAAATGAAATATTAAAACATAATTCAAACAGGTAAGGCACGATCATATCATGGGTGTAGACTACCTGGCTTTACAACATTTGACATATTAAATAACTAAATAGTATGCAGAGCAGAGTATAGCAGTGCAGCAGCATTTTCAACATGGGTGTAATGTTTTTACACATTTGACTTCTACTCAGCAAACAGAAAGAAGGCAGAGGCTAGAACAACTGGTTGAGGACCTGCACCACCACCACTGACGCTTGCAGAGGAGATGGCCTTCAGCCTGAACACTGGAAAGCAGGGCCTGAAGGAATTCCTAGAGTGAGTTCATCAGAACCAATCACTCCCTAGGATACAAGTGCATTTGTAAAATGTAAAAGGCCTACCTATATATTTTATATTTTACATAGGCTACTTTTGATATATTCATTTCTTAGACTGTGGGTTGGGTTCTTTGTTGATCTTAACAAAATCTGATGGTAATATATGAATCCTTCTGTCACAACAGAAGCCCAGGCTGTTAGTATCCTACTAAATAAAGCTTAAATTATGATAAGTAGTATTATAAAGTGTACTCTAACCAAATGCTCGTCTTTATAGGACTAAGAGGATAATGAAACCATTTTCTGCCACAGAGGGGTCTACAGAGCTAATATTTATACAGTGTATAAATTAAATTCTGTACAAGTAATGAGTAACTGCGTAACTTTAAATCTTCTGTATGTCCAGTTATCGGTTAAGGAGTTGTATAAACTTCATCTTCTCAAGAAAATAGAAAAAGATGGAAAGAAATGTTACACTTGGACTGCCAGATTGAGATGAATGATCTTGAAATTGAAATTCTTAAACACAAGCTGGAGGTGAGTGTATAGAGAATTTCATGAATTATTGGAAGAATCATAAAATCTAACTATTGCCTTTGTATTTGTAGGAAATGAAGAAAACAAAATAAATTATGATTTGCATTGATTCAGTTCCCTTTATTTGACTGTCCTTCCATCCCGCCACAATAATGTCACAGGCCCTCTCAGGTGTTACCCTGAGCTAACGAGGGCACTGAAAACAAGCCTATGGTCATTTCCACCTAGTTCTTGTTCTGCAGTGCACCACGTTAAAGCGCTGCTGGGGGCCTGCTTCAGGCTCTGGGTAAGGATCAGTAGTGTGGGCTGGCATGGTTAACCCCGATCTCCATTAATCTCTCCTATAAGAAAGTTCACATTTAGTGCTACATAGAAGTGCTCCTGTGAGTGTGTAGTGCATGCATTGAAATAAGTGAATAGGACATACATGTACATACCACAGTATGGCCTGTTACTTAGGGTTGACTCATGATATATTTGTGAGTCATGAACAGAGCCGGGCCACTTGGCCTCCACGTTTGTGATAATACAGTATGTGCAGCATCACATATAATCTTGGTGGTGCAAAAAAGGATACATGTCAGTTACAGTATGGTGATGTAGTCTTTGACTATTAGAAAGAGTAGTCAGTGTACCTGCACATTTATACTGTGGAGGGACCTCCTGTTCACATAGTCACCTTCATTTTCAGAAGGTGCATTGATGGGAATATGTGTGCCATCAATGCTTCCAACCACATTTGGAAATCCTGAAGGGGATTCTAATTATTAGTTTATTTCCAGAGGTCACAGCAAGATGTTATTAACTGATCATCATTTTCCAGATTAGTCGTACTGAAACAAATTAAATACCACATACTTGCAATCCTGTGACACTCCTCTTTTAAGCCTCTCTAATGGCTCTGAGGGGTTCGTGGCCAGGAAACACAACAAAGATCCGCAGAAAGCGCTTGAGGGCGAGGCACACTTTTCTAACTACTCTACATACAGTGGCTTCACTAATGTGTTCAGCATCACCGATGTTATAAAGAAAACTACCGCAAAAAAACATAATGCAACACAAAGAATCTGCTTGGATGTAAGAGCACGGCCACGATGGGTGATGTGTCTGATGAATGGGTGGATAAGATTATTAATATATATTATGGAGTCTAGAGAGGGATGGTACCGCTCAAATAAATATGCATGCGGATATGAAAGAAAATGAACTTGTGGCCCCAAAATCCTCTCACAGCGTAAATTAAGTGCCATGTGAAATACTACAGCCTCCTCATCTACAGGATCATCTAGAAAGGGACATGCTATTTTGGTCTCTGTGCGAAGGAAACAGGTACAATCTATGAATGTACTGAAAGATTAAACGAGGTTGGCCTATATTAAACACTGGTTACTTTAAAAAGGGGCAGGGACCGAAAGAAACTCTGGGTTTCCTGAACAAATCCTGCTCCCAACCAGGTTAGGTTCACAGAGTAAATTGGCATAGTAACTGACTCTAAGTTTCAGAGTGAAAAGAAAGCAGTAAAGAAAGAAAGAAGTGGTGGACAAATTGAGTGCCCACCATGTAATCGTTAACATCATTGGTCAGTAGTCCTGGCCTTCTATTGGTTGGTGGATTTTTGGATGTTCTCGGGTTGTAAAGCGAGAGCAAGCGTGAGATGAATTGAGAGCAAGCAACAAGAAATCTAAATACAGATTTGAACGCAAGCAGAGACATTTTGAATGCGAGGGAAGGGTTTGAAAAGCAAGCATGATAAAATCTGATAATTAAATCGTTAAAGTGCGCTCACGAATTGGAAAACTATGCTCTTAAATAAGGATAGCAATCTCACTGCATATCAGACCACTTTTATTTTCATTTCCGCTAATGTGCGGAACCTGCAGCATAATCACCTGCATACACGGTTTCGCTTGGCGTACTGCGCACATGCAGATGTGGAGAAGGGTGGTGTCGGCAGGGCTATGCTGGTGGTGGAAGGAAGTGGTGTGGAGAGGTGTGAACACGTAGGGGTGGGTGCCACTGCTGGACTGGAGATGTGTGAAGTGGAGAGGTGGGGGCTGCAGTCAAATCTGTTAAAGAACAGATTGAGCTCATTGGCCAGTTCCAGGTCACCATGAGCTAATCCTGTACATCTGTTCTCTCCATGCCAAGAGATTGTCTCTTCAGGTCCTTTCACACATCTCAAAAGTTGTTTTGTGCTAAACTCTCCTACAGCTTCTCCCTGTAGCTCTTCTTGGCCTGCCTTGTACTTGAGTTCCTGCTGAACTCTTCGATGCTCCTCTCTGACCCTCCAACGTGTTCCCAAAAGGTTTGAAATAACAAGAAGCACAAGGGCAATAAAAAGTGGTCTCCCTGCATGCACACTTGAAGCAGGGTTTACCACAAGAACGAAAAATCCATAAGATAGTCCAACCTACAATAGAAAAAGTAAAGAAACAGGAGATAGTGGGAGCTGTTCCAGCTGGCTACAACTCAGGCAGTGCCATCTTAGAGAATTGAATTATTTAATTGTTTGATTTTTCATGTTTTTCTTAGGGTACTATGTAGTGATAATGATAGCATTGTTTAAATTTTTAAATGTTACTGGGTTAGTGAAAATAATGAGATTTAGAGATATCGATAGGTGGCGTTGATGCAACAATTGGGATGCAAGCCGCCGGTAAACTCAAAAGAAGAAGAAGAAGGTAGATTGTCCTACAGCAACCATCGTAGTTTTAGCTGACGCCAGAGTGGTGAGTTAGCATTTGAGAATCGCACAGAAAGTAATGGCCGGTAAAGGAGGAAGAAATCCTCGACCAGGCCCTGGCCTTACAGGGAGAAAAGGTACAGGTGAACAGGAAGAAGAGGAGCCTCCGCTGCAAGCCATTTTAGTCGCTGACAGCTTTAACCGGAGGTTTTTCCCGGTGACTAAAGACCAGCCACGGGTAGGCAACAATTCAAGCTAACAGGGCTGCTAATGGTAGCTAACCTGTGTTCTTCTTATAACAGCAATTCAGTCTAAATCTAACACTGATGAAAGTTCTTTAATGTAATTGGATATACAACAGTGTAATTCTAGATTTGTATTTTTAGCCTCCACGTTGACCCGTTAATTTTATTATTTTGCTAACCTCACGTGTCACTTTGTCACTGACGAAAGGCTTTGCTGCCGCTGGGTAATGTTGCTATGATCGACTACACTCTGGAGTTCCTCACATCCACAGGGGTCCAAGAAACATTTGTCTTCTGCTGCTGGATGTCCAGTAAAATCAAAGATCACTTACTGTAAGTTGCTATGTTGTGTGTAAGGAGCTAATTTTGTGCATGTGCAGCAAAGTTTTTGACGTGACACTGTGTCTGTCAGGAAGTCAAAGTGGTGTCGGCCAACCTCCCCAAACACAGTTCACATCATCACTTCAGACCTGTACCGCTCACTGGGAGATGTGCTCAGAGATGTTGATGCAAAGAATCTTGTGCGTTCTGACTTTGTGCTAGTTTATGGTGATGTGTTGTCAAATATTGACATCAGCCAGGCACTGCAGGAGCACAGGTAGAAAATATTTTACTAATTTGATAAATTCTTACTGTATTTAGGAGGTTTTGCTTTGTTCTAATACAGATTTTGTGGTATGTATATCTTGTGCTCAGGCAACGTCGAAGGATGGATAAGAACATCTCAGTGATGACTATGCTCTTCAAGGAATCATCTCCAGGTCACAAGTCCCGTTGTGAGGAAGATGATGTTATTGTTGCAGTTGACCGCAAAAGCCAGCGGATTTTACACTACCAGAAGACACAAGGGCTGAAGAAACTACACTTTCCCATGGTGACCGATTCACTTAAGTATTACTGTATTTTGTTGTATGTTTGTTCAAAACTGTGTGTGTGTGATCTTGTTAGTCGATTTATATATCATATTGCATATATATAATATACAGACATAATGGACAGTTCGGTTGAGCATTGAATTGACAAATGACAGTTACTCTTCTTGGCATATTTAGAACATTTTTCACAGTGCAAGTGATGAGTTTGAAATCAGGCATGACCTGTTGGACTGTCACATCAGTATCTGCTCCCCACAGGTCAGTTTTAAAACATTCAGCCTGGTTATTTAATTTTTACTCTTTGCAGTAAAATATGGATTTCCTCCTTTTTTCAGGTTGCTGAGCTCTTTACTGACAATTTTGACTACCAAACTAGGAATGATTTTGTCAAAGGGATCTTGGTCAATGAAGAGGTATTATGCAGCCACATAGTAGTTATCTTTTTGAAAGTTTTGAATATGTGCTGTTATTTAAAACTAAACTATTTTCTTTATTTAGATCCTGGGAAACCAGATACACATTCACGTCACCAACGATGGATATGGAGCTAGAGTGTCCAACTTGCTTATGTATGATTCGGTGTCATCAGATTTAGTGCGACGATGGATCTACCCTCTGATCCCAGAGGCAAACTTCACAGACAAGGAGGGGCAGAGCTGTACATACTCTCGCCACAATGTCTACCGAGGGTCTGGAGTCAGTCTGGGCCATGGTAGCCAGATGGAGGAAAATGTTCTCATTGGCTGCGACACAAGCATTGGCGCTAACTGTCACATTTCTAATAGTGTCATCGGTAACAATTGCACACTAGGTGAGCTTATTGTTAATGTGAGTGAAGAAGAATTTGAATTTGTTTGTGTAATTAAAATTAATCTTTTTTTTTTACAGGTGACAACATAATCTTGGAACATGCCTATATCTGGAATAATGTTCACATTGCCAGTAATGTGGTGATCAGACAATCAGTCGTCTGTGACCATGTCATGGTCAAAGAGGGTGTGGAGCTAAGTAAGCAGTGTGTCCTGGCATATAATGTAAGCGTTTTCATGAAAAAACATTGATTCTACTTTCATGTGTGTCTGTTAAATATGAAGATACTGCTACCCTAATGGTTTCGCCTGAATAATATGGTTCAGTTGTCAAAAAGATTTTCCCTTCAGTTGGATAGATAGATAGATAGATAGATAGATAGATAGATAGATAGATAAAGTTAAGTAAATACATGTGGTGTGAAACAATTTTTTGACTGATCAGATGCTATCTTTTATATTCATTAGGACAGCACTTTTGCAAATAAATGTTTTAGAATGGAGCCCACTCTCAAAATAAAACAAAACACTTTTTTAATATGGCCCTATTGTGTAAATGTCTTGCAAATTTTTTTCTAGGTTGTAATTGGACCAAACATTTCCCTCCCTGAAGGAACTGTGGTTTCCATGCACCATCCGGAGGAGGAGGAGGAGGAAGATGATGATGAATTCCTCAGTGACTATGCTGAGGTAGTTCAAAGTAAAGACAAAAGCAAACAGAAAGGTGTGTATTGACATACAATGAATTTGCTGGAAGACAACATCAGAGAAATTATTGTGACACTTGCCTTTCTTTGCACATAAACTTGAATGATATCCTAGTCTTAGCCTGTAGGGTGTTGGCCCAACCGTTGCAGCTTTAACCGCTTCAGCTATAACCGCCTCGACTGTTCCAGAAAGCTTAAGAATGTGTGGATGGGCAATTCTTTTCCTCTGGGCTCTGCTGGTTTTTCAACTTTCCCTAACCTAGCTACTATTTATTACCTTAATCAAATGTGCTGATTAGCTTTTCCAGTGCAGTGGTGCTTGAGGACCAGATTTGCTCCAGATCTGTTGCACACACAAATGCTACAACAGCATTTGTGAGGTTTAGGCACTGATGGGGGGGTTCTGGTGAATCCCAAACACTGATAAACAAACCCTTATACAATTGCCAAACCCAGGTGTGTCTATTGGAATGCCAAAAACGTGACTTATCACTCCAGTCTAGCGATGGTAAGCTTTACACCACAACATTTTACACTTAGCTTACACTATTGACTCTGCAGATTGTGCACTGTGTGGGTTTTGGAGTGAGGCTCATCCTACTAACCAGGAGGAAGGAATTTAATAATTTCATCTTGATCAGCAAGCCAATGCAGACATTTAATTATCTGTTTATTCTATCTAATGTCCTATATGTCCTCCAGTTTTCAATCCAATAGAGGTTGGAGCAGAGGGAAGAGGCTACATCTGGAAAAACAGCTGTCAATATGACACAGAAGATGAGGAGTTGCTGCAGTGTCTCTGGGGTATGACAGTCTGTCTGCACACCTCACTTATGCTGCAGTCCAAGTACCAGCTGCATCAATTTTTTGTTTAATAGGGTTGGTCCTGAACCCAGACCCTGAGAGTGATAGTGAGCACAGCGAACCTGATGGTCCTGATGATCCAATCATCCCCTCTCCTGAAATGGATGATGTCAAAGGTCAGAGAGATTTCCTGTCAATTGAACAATATGGCTGCTTTTTACTGACCAAAGCAACAAAAGGCAGAGACAATAAACGTGTCAACAAGAATATATTACCTATATTTCCAAATCACATAACTTATCATGATTAGAAAGTAAATCCACAAAAAGGTTTTAAGCTTTGTAGTTGATCTGTTCACTTGGGTAACTGGATTAGATTAGTTAGATTTTCTCTAATGGAATTTTCTTCTTTTCTTCATTTGTAGTCTTCCAAATAGAAGTTCTTGGGACTCTGCAGAGAGGTTTGGAGGAAAACATAAGCTGCGACAATCTGGTACTTGAGATCAACTCGCTGAAGTAAGGTGGAGCTGACAATGCATTTTTAATAAATTTGATGCCATTTTTCAACATGACTACTCATGCAGTCTGGTGCATTTCAGGTATGCCTACAATATTAGTCTGAAGGAAGTCATGCAGATTTTGACCAGAGTGGTTATGGAGTGTCCTTTTCAGCAGCATGGCCCACAGCTCACCACCTCACAATATGTTGCTATGCTCCTACCGGTAAATAAGCTTCCAAACTTGTTAACCTTTCACAGCACTTTCATAACACTGAATTCATCTAGTTCTCTATTACTCTTGTAGTTGTTGAAGAAATGGGCTCCAGTATTCAAAAACTATGTGAAGAGAGCACAGGACCATCTAGACTGTCTGTTGGCATTTGAAGAGCATTTCCTGGAACAAGAGAGTCACTGGGCTGCTATGGTTAAGGTCAGGTTTAATTTATTCATGTAAATAGCCCAATAATGTTCTAACACTTGAACTGTGGTTACAACAGGGGCTCTTGTTACCCATTATCATTCATTAAGTCTAGATTTCTCCTAGGACTAAAAGCGCTACATTTGTTCTTCTAATCCAGGTCCTAATGAGCATGTACCAGTTGGAGATCCTGGAGGAAGACATGATCCTACACTGGTTCTCCCAGGGAGCCACCACTGACAAAAGCAGGATGCTACGGAAGAACCAAGGGGTAGGTACAAGTTGAGCTGTTTCTCATTGAACATATGGCTCAATGATGCAGTTCAACCTGTTCATCGACTAGTTGCAATTTTTGGTAGCACTGTTTAATCTTGCTTTTCTTGGAACAGCTTCAGAAGTTCGTGCAGTGGCTACAAGAGGCTGAGGAATCTTCAGAGGAGGACGTAAAATAATGAGGAGCTCACAGAAAGACTTTGTTACGTGTAAAAGATTGGCTCTGAGATGTTGAAGCTGATATACATTTTATTACATTATGCATCATCATGTAAAGGCTGTGTGCTTTGAATGTCACCATCCAAATAAAGAAGCAGCATTGAACTGTATTATTGTGTGTGATGTCCAGCTGCACATCCTGCACTGGGAGCACGCTTTTTTTTTTTTTCATAAGAATTTAATGGCAACCAAAAACACTGACCACCTCACCTAGAAAGTTGTCTTGTGAGTTAAGTTTTATTTATTTCCTTATTTTATTTTAGACATGCTAAAGTACAAGGGAATGTGCATTTTGTATCATCATTTTTTTCTGTTTCTTTTATTGGTACCCAGATCCACAGGTCCTGTGAGTCTAATTGTTTAGACAATAACTAACTTTACATGGATGCTCATGTTTTAAGTCCTGTGTTCTAACCGTGAAGATGTGGTTTTCTGGAATTTCTGTGAAATCTGGACACCTTTTGTTTATTTCACTACTAATTAGTAGTACTAATCAGTACAGCACATCAGTATGATAAATAACAGGATAATTAAGTGGTTTGACGCAAGTCCACATTTTGTGCTCAGATCATACAAAGTCAGGATTTTCTAAAAAAAAAAAAAAAAAGACCACCTGTGTCCTAAACAATATATATAAAGAAATGATTGACCAAAACATAGCTGATTAACAAAGAAACCTTAAAACAATAAAAAATAATGTATAATAATTAAGACAACAGACACAAGTCATTGTTAACAAACTACCCCTGGTTTTATATAGGCTGTCAAAAAAAATATTTGGATTTAGCTGTGGTCCTGTCAAAACCAAATTAATACTTTTGAACCTACAGTTCAAACTGGTCATATTTTCCACAAACAATGTGGATGTACAACTGTCTATTTAGGGCAAGTTAACTCTGACTATAATAATAAACTGCTTTATTTCTTTATTATCTTATTTTACACTATCTTTATAGAGTCAAAAGCATATAAAAAAGAACAAATAGAACTCTGATACCTGATAGTTTAATGAAAGCCTGTTTATTTGATAAACTGTTCTACAATAATTTATTCCCTATATTATTGCAATTATTGTATGACCAAAAGACACTAAATTAATTACTATACTAATAATTATAGTAAAATATAGGGCCTCATGTCACAGTATGCACAAATTCACAAATAGTATAAAAATAAAAATATAGTTAAAAATAAAAATAATTTCAAATTTGTCCATTTAAAAAACAAACATTTGTCTAATTCCTGTCTATTCACCTTGCTAAGCCTTTTTTGTTCTGTCACCATGAGTACCAAAAAGGTTGTACATAACCCCTGCTAGAAGAGAAATCCCTGTGAGGCCAGTAATAGCAGTCAGTTTCATCCACATACTCGCTGACTTCTCGTGCCTCTCTATAAAGCTCCTGTAATCAGTAGGAACCAAGATGTACTTCCGGCCATCCTGTGGAGCTTGTAGACGCATTACCTGGCCTCCCTCCAGCACAACCTCCCCAAATCCAGTCAGGGTGCTTCCCACTCGGAGCAGCTCTTCGCTCTCCTCAATCTTTGCAGGTTTCTTCCCACTAAGGCCCTGCAACACTACATTCACAAAACCCTCCTCAGCATGTTTGACTTTTCTGAAAACCCTTTCAAGGTAGCACCCAGAGGCCTCCAGAGGTTTGTGGACCTTTACATACAAATCACCAATATAGGCCCCAGGGCTAACCAGGCTGAAGGGGACCGTGTTGCTGGTCTCTTTTTTGTTAATGGTCTGAGTATTCCTGGGGAAGAAAATGTTGTTACTATGTTTAGAATAGATTAATTAAAATATTGCACATTTATAAAAGAAAAAGTTTAGTTATAGTTTTAATTCTCCTACCACGTTTTGCTGAGTGAGTTCCAATACTGCCAGTTTTCTTGCATTGTTGTCTTCTGAATAACACCAAAACATTGTGGAACAAACTGACTGGTCAAAGGCTCAGCATCTGCTTGGACCATACCTTCAAACGCATAAAGAAAAAATAAAAACCTCATGGACTGAGCTTTTTCGAAAACAGAAAAATAACAGGCATATCTGTACCTTCCACAGCAACATACAGCAAGCGCTTGTGAGGAGAGGATTTCAGTATTTTGACCAGCTGTTGGTCTGGTTTGAAAATGGGGATTTCCTAAAATGAACAAAAACATATAACCTGACTATCCATCCAAGGCTGTATGAGCAGTTAAATTGTAGGCTATCTGATGGTGTGCTTACCTTTAGCTTATTAAATTCCTTATTTTTTTCTCGGTATAGATAATAAAATAGGCCAGAACAGGCAAAGCTGGACCCGACACCAATCCAGATGAGCGAGTTTAGGGAAAGGTCACTCATTTTTTCTGTAGCGAAAAACCATGTACAATATACTACAGCGAAGAAAAGTCATGTAAAGTGCTATAAATCGAAGTCGAAGTACAAATCACATGCACGCACAACACAATAATGCTAAATAATCACTTTACTATACCTGCCAAACCTCAAGATCGCTCATATGAATCGAAACAAAACGCTTTGGTCTTACTTCCTTGTTTCCCGCGATGCGTCACTACTCCTTAACCAATAGAGAATCAGCAGCGATTGCTTTTAGGCTTCTCGTCCGCTAGGTGGCAGAAATACCATGATTTTCCACAAACGTTAGTCTGTAACTACAAATTTCATCAAAATTGAAAAAGACATGAAAGCAGTCATCATAAATCGATTTTTATTGCAGTATTGTTGCACAGTCATTGACAGGTAAATACTTCATACACTGTAGACGCTGTAATTGGAATTATGTATGTGATGTGAATGTGTAAGTACTCAGTGTCACGGTTTCTGAAATGGCAGACCCACACGCACAACACAGGAGGCAGTAAGGTAAGTTTGAGGGTTTAATCACTTCTTAGTCACTTAATCACTTTCTTAGTCTGGATACAGGCGAGGTTCGGTACACAGTTCCCAGAACGGCGATGGCACAAAATGGAGCAGGGAAAAGTAGAGTAACAAAACAGGCAGGCAGGCAACAGAGTAATCAGATAAGGCTACGGTACAGACTTGGATGACCCAAAAGACTTCGATATCTAAAACAAGACAAGACTAGAATGCTGGAACGAGATACAGGACACACAAGAAACACATACGCAACAACCTGGCAACTAGTCATTGTGGGTACTGGAGACTAAATAGTATGACTGATTACTAATTGACCATGGCTGAAGAATCACTTGACAGGAAAGTAAAGCTCAACTAATCATGACAGGACAAAACCGGAAATGCATGAAAATGAAACAGGAAGTGGCAAAATAAAAGTCGAGGTTATGACACAGAGAACTTTCCTGCCACATGCCTCTTATTATTTCTTTTTTTTTTGTTTTGTCCAGCAGTTTAACAAGCAGCATATCTTACGCTGAATGCCATATTGTGATGGACAGCTTTGCTTTAACAAGAAGAGTATATATAGAATATATATACTCTTCCTGATTTATGGTTTATTTAATGGTTTATTTAGCCAATCCCAAATATGTGTGATGTTGGTGTGTTGGTGGACAGTTTAAGTTTCTGCTTTAGGGTGTGTGTGCAGAAGAGAGGGGGGGGGGGGGGGGGGGGGGGGGTGCAACCAGCTGCTGAAACCAAGCAAATCTGTTAAGTAAACAATCGGTGCAAAATAAATAAGCAGGGATGTACCTTAGGCTAATAAATTTATAACTGTAACAACTGTTGTACTGTGGTTTACCTTGGCGATTAATACTAATACCAATAATAGTGTTAAGGTATGTGCACATACTCATATAAACATATACATAACATATACATACACATATGCATTGTTATACATATCCCATACTACTTAATAAAAGTCATGACATACAACACCACAATTTCCATATTCACACATTATTGATATTGGTAGTGATAAGTATCAGTAATACCTACAGTTGGGTTTGGAAAGCCTGTTTATCAGCTTAGGTGTTGAGTGTCCCACTACAAGGTTAGTAAAGCTGTAGCTTAACATTGTTCACCCAAAGGGTGAGGCAGATGTTTGTGCATGAACAATGCCACTTGTGGAAGCCAGGGTGATGGGAGGAGCTTGGCCATTACGCCCATCCAACAAGCAGAGGAAAGAATCCTAGCAGCCAGGGAGCCCATGCACCTTCAGTTCCAGGAGGGCAGGTGTTGTGATCCAAGCTGCCCACACAGAGCCCTCCAGGCACAGCTGCAGCACCCAAGGTAAGAGTGGGCCACAGTGGGTCAGAGAGAGAACCAGGGGCAAACACTCCCCCCGGTGAGAGGGTCGGTCTGAAAGAGCGGAATACCGGACCCCCCACACTCCAAACGCACCACACACATACAAACTCACACAAACACAGACGCATACACCCACCCACACGTACATCAACACACATACACCATAAACTCTCTCACAACAAACTAGTCAATCATACGTGAACCCATGCACTCTCAGATACATTCTCACGCCCACACCATTTGCTTGATCTCATTCGTGGGGAAGGTAGGTCTCTGGCCTGCTGCCCATGTGGCCCCAGGCAGTGACTGCAGCTCTTCCCGAGCCCCGTCCAACCCCCCCAACCAGGGAGAAGCAGAGGGCGGTGGAAAAGACACACCAGAACCCTGCAACCCAGCTTGGACGTTAGTGTGTGGAACTAAAGTGCACTGAAGGTGGGTGACACCTCCAGGAGCACGACCGCTGGCTAACGGTGTGTCCCACGGACAGTGCCCCCCCACCCTAAATGTCTTTTTGCAGTTAAAACTGGGTGGTGATCTCTTCACCAGGGCCAGTGGGCGAGGCCACAACTGGCCTCAGTCCCAGGCCCCAGTGAAAGAGCCCACCCCCCGGCCCTAAATGTATGTGTATGTGGCTAAGTATGAGGAACTTTGGGAGATCGCCAATTCTCCAAGGGGTCCAGCAGACAGAGACATCAATGTGAAGGCTCCGTCCCCAACCCCCCCCCCCAACAGGCCCGAGCAGTTACCAGAAGACGTTGGACCGCCAGGGCAGGCAGCGCCCCAGGGGAGAGACATCCCTCCGGGCACAGGCAGGCATCCCCGGAGGGACTCCCCCGGACACAGGTCACCTAGGTCTCCACCCCCAGGTCCGCTCCCGCACACTGGCAGGGAGGCCCGCCTCCGCTCCCCGGAGACAGGCACATGCCAACCCTCAAAATGGCCCAACTCCGGCACAGGACTGCCGGTCTCAGCAGCCACCACACCCCCGCCGCAGGGGACCCATGCTGCCAGCCCAGAATCCACCGGTCCCGTTGTCCCGGTTCCTTAGGTGGGCAGGCACCCCCAACCACCAGTCACCCCCCCACTACTGTGCCAGACATGATGCAGCACCCGAGCTCCATGCATCCTTACCTGGAAATGGAATCAAACAGAGTATAGTTTTGGTCATTGATTTGATGAAGCAGACAATGTGTCTAAGGTGGTGTAATCTAACAAGCTGTTCAGGTACTGAGTAATGCTAGTTTTCCAGTTCATAAGGATGATTTTCTTTGCAACACAGAGGGCAGAAAGAAGTGTGTGTGATGAGTTTGTCTCTAGCTCAAGCCCACTTAGATCTCCTAGAAGACAAAGTGCAGGGGCCGCTGGGATTGGACAGCCTAACTGGGTTGACAGGTGTTCACATACTCTTTGCCAAAATTGCTGCACAGGTGAACATGACCAGAATGCATGTAGTAATCTATCTGCTGTGTTATCTGTACAGTGAGGGCAAATATTTGAGTTTGTGAGACCCATTTGGAACATCCTTTGTCCTGTATAGTGAGTTCTATGAAGAATTTTATATAGTATTAGTTCTAAATTTGTATTGTTTGTCATTCTGAATAAATTAGAACATGTATTATTCCAGAACGTGTAATTAGTGGTGATGTTGAGATCAGCTTCCCATTTAGAGATCAGAAGGCTCACTGTCTGATCTACATTGGAAATTAAGATATAGATTATGGATACTGTCCTTTTCCCTGATATATCAATAAATCGCTCTATTACTGGTGGTGGTTGCATGTGGATGGGAGTATTCTTACTTTTTGCATCACTGGAATGGCCTCCTCTGGGCCAACAAGGGCAGGAAACAAAACCTGGCTTGGCTGGGCGGTAGCGAAGCTTGATTGGGCAGCAGCGGGACTTGGCTGGGCAGCAGGGGGACTTGGCTGGGCAGCAGCGGGGCTTGGCTGGGGAGCAATGAAAACAGGGACTAGACATGGCTAAAGTGTTGCGTGTGTTGACCGGGACTGGACTGAGGCTCGAACTTGAGCAAGACATGGCTCAGTTGGACCTAGAGCAAGACGTGGCTGAGCTGGTGTCACAGGGCAGTTTGATTTTAACTGGCGGAACCACATGCACAGCCTCAGAAGATGTCAGGTCAGGAAAAAGAAGGCTTTAATGTACAGATTTGTCCGGTACAGGCACAGGTCGAAACGGGTAGGAGAAATAGGCAAAGGTACAAAAGCGGTAGGCAGACGATTGGTCACAGACAGATAGTGGGTCAAAACACATACAGATACAGGCTACGGTACCGGTAGGGATGATCTAAATCAACGTAGTCAGACAGGCAAAACAGCAACTAATAGGCAAGAATACAAATGCTGGAACGGAACAAAGTCAACGATCTGGCAGAGAACAAAGGTAAGTGCTGGTGATTATATACTGAACTGAAAGACCGGATTGAAAACAGCTGTGTGGTCATGTGACTGAAACGTAAAGCAGAAAAAGGCATGACTGAACAGAAACCGAAAATAAAACAGAAAATAAAACAGGAAATGCAGGCAAAAACCCCAGACTGTGACAGATGGAGCTTGATCGGGACATGGATGAGCTGCGGTTAAGACTGGGGTTAAAGCCTGGGCTGGAGGCTGAGCGGGAGCTTCACAGGACTGGACTGGAGCTTGGCATGACTGAATCGGAGCTTGATCTGAGTGAGTGACAGCAGATGTGGAAGCTGACTGCTGCAGCAGGACTAGGGCTAGACACAGACGTGGATTCAGGACTGGTGCTGTGGAGGTTGAACTGGAACAGGATCTGGGAAAGATGGCTGCACTGGAGCTTGAGCTGGGCAAGATGGCTGGACTGGAGTTTGAGCTGGGCAAGATGACTTCTCTGTAGCTTGACCTGGGTATAATGACTGCACTGGAGTTTGAGCTGGGCACAATGGCAGCACAGGAGCTTGAGCCAGGCACAATGGCTGCACTGGAGCTTGAGCTGGCTGAGCTCCTGATCCAAAACAAGACTAGAAGGCTGGAACGAGGTACAGGACACACAAGGAACACACACACAACAATCTGGCAACTAGACATGGTGAGTACTGGGGACTAAATACTATGACTGATTACTAATTGACAACGGCTGGAGAATCACGTGACAGTAAAGTAAGAAAGTAAAGCTTAACTAAACATGACAGGAGAAAATCGGAAATGCACGAAAATGAAACACAAATGAACAGTAGCTATATCTTACATCCATCAGTTGTAGAGACTATTATTTTTGTTACTTTTGATAAAAAGCCATGCTGCATGTGATACCTAGACCTGGACATAGACATATGCAAAACTAATGCTAAAGCAGTTACAAAAAAAACAAAACAGATCAGATCAAGTCAAGTACTCAAGTAGGCTTTTATTGTCATTCCAACCATTTACACTTCAGTATACAGAGAAATGTTTCTCCAGGACCAGGGGCTATGTACATGCACCAATAATTACAACATTTACATTACAGAAAGTCAATAATACAAAAAAGACAACAAGATACAACATAAAGTGTCCATGCAAATGTGCAGACAAGCGCTACAGAATGACAACACAAAAGGTGACATGTTTTAATACTTCTGTAGTGATGAGTGGTGGATCCAATGGGGGCTAAATACCATTAGTAAAAATAACATGCAATAACACTGGTACATGCCGTCCCAGTAGTTATAAATGATTGTAAGATATTGTGATTGATTTATGTGTGTGTGTATGTTTGTGGAAGCAAGCTGTTACACAGTCTGGACGTGAGTGCCTAAATGCTTTGGTACGTTTTTCCAGATGGCAGAAGGGTAAAAAGTGTCTGAGATGGCGGTGTGAGATCAGCTACAATGCTGGTGGCTTTACAGCTGCAGCAGGTAGTATAGATGTTGGCAACAGAAAGGAGGGAAACCCTGATGATCTTCTCAGCTGTCCTCACTGTCTGCTGTAGGGTCTTGGAGTCTGTGTGGTACACTTCCCAAACCAGACAGCTGCTCAGGATGTTCTCAATAGTGTCATAATATAAGGTGGTTAGGATTGGTGGTGGAAGCTGGACCTTCCTCAGCCTTCTCAGGAAGGAAAGACGTTGGGCTTTTTGTGCAGAAAGCTGGTGTTGAAGAACCAGCTAAGGGCTTCCTCCAGGTGGTCACCCAGGAATTTGGTGCTCTTGACAATACCTACAGAGGAGCCGTCAATGTTGAGCGAAAGGTGATCGCTCAGAGTCCTCCTGAAATAAACAACCATCTCCTGTGTCCTAGCGACATTCAGAGACAGGTTGTTATATTTGCACCAGTCGATTAGCCTATGCACTACCCCTCTGTATGCCGACTCATTGTTCTTGCTGATGAGGCCCACCACAGTCATGTCATCAGCAAACTTGATGATATTATTGGAGCTCTGTGCCGCTACAATCGCGAGTCAGCAGTGTATACAGCAGGGCACTGAGTACACAACCCTGGGGGGCCCCAGTGCTCACCCTCATCTTGTTTGGTCAGGTTGCTGCTGGCATGAGATCAACTACTCCAATAAATTTTGAATAATGTTGTTATAATGTTGTTACTGTAAGTCTGGATATAAGCGCCCTTGGTCGACAGGGCACAGCTGTAGCTTGCCTGAGTTTGCATAGAAAGAAGAGGCACTGTTAGGGCTTCCAGGCCAGTGATGCAGTTTTGTGGCTCCACGAGAGGTCCTTGGTGATGTGCACACCCAGGAACGTGGCACTGCTCACCTGCTCCACAGCAGCACCATTGATCGGTGGTGTGAACTCTCCTGTTGTCCACCACAACCTCATTTGTCTTCTTCACATTCAAGAAGAAGTGGTTGTCACTGCACTAAGGCAAAATGGTTCACCTCGCTCTGGTAGTTGGTTTTATCCCCATTAGAAATGTCTTTGGCTTTACAAAGATGTTGCTGTGCAGTCTGGGTCAGCAGAATGAAGAGGAGTGGGCTTTCCCCAACATCCTTGGGGAGCTCCTGTATTCATTATGATGGTTAGAGGCAAAAGAAGAAATATAAAAAACAATATAAATATGCTTTGCAGCAGGGTTGGAGGGTAAATTCAAAACGTATATACAAATAAAAAAAGAAGTATTTTTTAGATTTTGTACAGTCAGTTACTACTGTACCTTACTCTCTAAAGCTATTAGTATTAGTTGCTGACTATGAGTTTTCTTCTGTTACAAGGAGCTGTTAGCAATTCATAGCACATATTTGTCACAAACCACGTCGGAAGAAGGACCCAAATGCTTGGCGCTGGCTTGGTTAAGATCAGAGTTTTAATAACCACGGTCAGGCAGGCAGAGGTCATACACGTTGTGGTGGCAGACAGGATCCGACAAGGAGCAGGCGAAGGCAAGATCAAAAATACAGGCAATGGTCAGACTTACAGCACTGGATTGTCGGAGGCTGGGCTAAAGGCAGAGTCGGTGGCAAAGCAAGGTCAAAACACAAGGCACGGGTACAAAGAAGGCTGGAATGCTAGTGAGTAATCAACGTAGACAATCTGGCAGGGAACTAAGGTTAGAGGTGGTGCTTTAATACTAAATGATAAATGGCTGATGAGACTCAGGTGAAGCTAACAAGAAACGGAAGTGAAGCTGGAAGAAAAATGACAGGACAAAACCGGAAGTATGAGTAAATAAAACAGGAAGTGAGTTTGGGCCGTGACAATATTGAAGCACAAATGCTTGAACATATGTTCTAGTTGCTTCTAAAACCCTTCTTGAGCAGTAAGACAGATGCATTCTTTTAAGTCTGAGCAGAGTAGAACTCTTAGGGGACCAGTAATTACTTTCTGTTTGTTTTTCTTTCCTTGTTCTGATCATGCTGAACACACGATCTGATAGAAAGCTGATTGTTTGTTGTTGATTGTTTTGTTTGTTATATAATTAAATAAATTAAATAAATATATTAAATAAATAAATAAATAAAAAAAAATTAAATAATATAATTAAGTCATTAGTCAGTGGACTAGCTTGTTGCTGTGTACTGGGGGGATCAAAAGTCATGGTCACTGAATCCACTGTAACAGCGAAACTGGCTACCTCGTCCTCGTAGTGAAGTTTAACCATATGTTTTATCCAAAATCTGACTCTGAAGTCAAATGGGATTCTGTTGAAGTGGTTACACTTTGACTGGCGCAAGGTACGTCTAACTGGCAATTTCACATTTAATTTAATTTATTGATTTATATAATATGCAACTTGATTAGCACCTGCTAATGCTAATACTAATAGTTGCCAATAAGCAGCCTGAATTGATTAACAGATTATTCATAACACAACTACAGCCTGTTTGGGAGTATAGCTCGATAAACTAATATTAACTCATTTTTACACGTTTTTTTTCGTTCTTATTTTCTGCTGTATCAAAATAATTTCTCCATAATGTTGTCAGAACGTCAAAGGCAGCGGACCCACATGCACGGCACAGACAGACTGGGGTATGGAAACAAAAGGAATTTATTCCAAAACTCAGAGTCAGGATCAGGCAGGGTCATACACAGGTAAGCAGACAGGATCAATGCAAGGGTTCAGGCAGGCTCAGTTCCGTGGACAGACAGTGTTCATTAATCGTGTAGGCAGAGATAGAAGTACCGTTTAGGACGAGGCAGAATCGTAGTCATAAAACAGGCAGGGTAATTACCAGACAGGTTCAGCAGACGATGCAGGCAGGGATCAGGCAAGGCTCGGTAACAGTAGACAAAACAATGATCGGAACATGAGTCGGGATGAGAACAAAACGCAGGGTGGCGGTGAATGCACGCGAACACGAACTAAACAATCTGGCAAGGTACTGGGGTGAGAGCTGATGCTTAAATGCTAGGTGACCTGATTACAGATGAGCTGCAGGTGTGGGTAATGAGAACCGGTACTGGCAGGGAACAGCTGTGAAATGACGTTTAGCAGGAAGTCCTTTCAACATAAAAGCGGACATGAAACCAAGACGTGACAGTGAGTCCTTCAAAATAAAACCCGAGAAAAGACACAGACATTACCGAAAGGAAGGACTACAAAATAAAACAAGGAGCAGAACCAGAGACTGTGACAGTACCCCCCAAGGGCGGATTCCAGACGACTCAACAGAAACAAAAACAGCCGAGCAGGGTGGGCGGAGGGAGGACTGGCGGAGGGCAAGAACCTAAATCAACCTGCATGAAACACCAACAAGGCAGGCGGAGGGTGGACTGGAGGAGGGCACAATGAAACCCCTCAAAAACAGGAACTCACGCCCAACACAGACAGATCAGAAACCCACCCGAAAAAACAAATCAAAAACGACCCTGAGTCTCATAATTAAGAAAAACAACATAAGTGTCCACGCGATAGGTTCAGGGTGCATGAACAATATAAACGTCTCGCTGCTCCTTCTTAGGGAGGGTGGAGACGTAGCGGGATCCTGCTCAGTCGCCGCTGAGGCAGGGTGGCACACTTAGTGCCCTTGAGCTGGGCCAGCGTCCACGAGGACCACCCCGAACGGCGATGTCCTTCAGGCGGACGATGATCCTGGAGGCTGAGGAGTCGAGGCGCCACGCAAACAGCAGGAGGTGCCGAGGGCGAGGCCACCCGACCGGACGACGAGTCCGGGATGGGCATGACGCTGGAGACGGGACCAGACGGGGAACAGGGGTGGAGGCAGCTGATGCCGGGCCACCAGGAACCGATGCTGGAGCAGAGACGGACGTGGCCAAACTGTTCAGTGAAACAGCAATGGTCAAAGCCAACTTTATTGTCAACCAATGCACCAATGCACGATAATGCTGGATACTGCTAAGTTACCTTCACAGTTCAATGTGCAGACAACAAATTGAAAGGATAGGATTCATAGTTATGTTGAAAGCATAGTTTCTGGAGTGGAACAGGCACAGTCATAGGCAGTTGGTTGGGGAGATGTGAGGATCTTTGTTGTCTTCACGTTTTGGAAGACATCATGAGCAGTGCAGCTGCTGTACAAATGGAGGATGCAGCTGTTTTCCTTGACACCACTCTAGATGGTATCGAGAATAGAATAGTAGATTAATGAATTGTCCACTATTTCCTATGTATCTCACAACCTTCACAAATGTAAACTATATATAGAGGTAGTTAGATCAGTTTTAATGGTGTTTGGAGCAAACACGTTTTCAACTTATTTTATAGTGGTGGTTTGTTAAATTTTGGCATGGCATTAATTACCTCCTTTCTGTCAGGTTGCTCAAATTCTGCTCAGAGGGCCAGTGGGACAGGGATGTTAATACTGTAAGGTCCTCCATATAACGACCTGGGTCCAGCAGGGACGACGTTCTGGCTCGTCAGGATACCACCCAGCAGACCACCCAACAGCTGGAGACCAGACTTTTGGTCATTGGCATCTCAGAATCCCGCCCCTTTGTCCCAGAAACTATTGTGGGTGGAATTTATCCACAACACACCGCCCTGCGCTTCTACCCGACTCACTTGGGAGACCAAGTGTGGCTCTCCACTAAAGACCTGCATCTAAAAGTCCTGTCACGTAAGTTGGCACAGAAGTTTTAAGGTGGCTGTGGTCAAACCTCTATCAAAAAAAACAACCCTGGACCCTGGAGAACTAGTCAACTATAGGCTCATTTCAAATTTACCCTTTATTTCTAGGATTCTTGAAAAATCGTGGCTAAACAATTATCTGACCACCGGAGTGGGAATAACCTATACGAAGATTTTCAGTCAGGATTTAGAAAACATCATAGCACAGAAACAGCTCTGGTTAGAGTCACTTGATCTTCTATTAGCTTCGGACAATGGTCTAGTTTCTGTCCTTGTCCTGTTAGATCTTAGTGCTGCATTTGATACAATTTATCATAACATTCTATTACAGACACTAGAACATAGAATTGGGATTAAAGGAACAGCATTGGGATGGTTTAAATCCCATTTGTTGAACAGATTACAGTTTTCTCATTGCTAATTCTCCACATGCCCAAGGATTAGCTATGGAGTACCACAGGGTTCTGTGCTTGCTCCAATTCTGTTTAGCCTATACATGTCTCCTCTGTGAGATTATTAGGAAGCATTCTATTAATTTTCATTGTTACACAGATGATACTCAGCTATATATGTCCTTCGAACCAAATGAAACAGATCAACTAGTCAAAATTCAGGGTTGTTTAAAAGACATCAAATCCTGGATGTCCCAAAACTTCCTTTACTTTAATTCAGATAAAACTGAAATTCTTATTGTTGGGTCTAAAAATCTGAGAGAGACACTATTGAGTCAGATGGCCACGCTGGATGGCATAACATTAGCTTCAGATTCTACTTTGAGGAACCTTGGTGTCATCTTTGACCAGGATCTCTCTTTTACATCATACATTAAACAAATCTCCAGAACCGCCTACTTTCATCTTAGAAATATAGATCAGAAGCATCCTCTCTGAGCGATGCAGAGAAACTGATCCATGCATTTGTTACCTCTAGGCTAGACTACTGTAACTACTTAATCATAGGATGTCCCTCCTTAAAAAGCCTACAGCTTATTCAAAATGCTGCAGCCAGAGTTCTGACAGGACTTAGAACGAGAGATCACATTTCTCCTACATTAGCTTCTCTGCACTGGCTGCCTGTAAAATGTAAATGCTTTTAGCTACCAAGCTCCTCTCTTCTGGAACCAGCTCCCTCTTCAGGTTCGAGAAGCTGTCACACTCTCCACCTTTAAGATTAGGCTTAAAACCTTCCTTTTTGATAAAACTTATAGTTAGAGATGGTTCAGGTCACTGGCAATGATTGTTAGTCACAGGAACCATCTCCTAGTTAAGCTGCAATAGACATAGACTGCTGGGGGACTTAATTTATAGACTGAGCTCCTCTGTTTCCTTCTACATCTTCTGTCCAATAACCTCCCATTATTGTTCTATGTTCAACTAACCTTGTCTCTTTCTCTCCAGTAGTTGTGCTTTCCCCCTGCTGGAGGTTTCTTCGTCGCTAGAGAGGGAGTTTTCCCTCTCCACTGCTGTCAAATTACATGCTTGCTATACGTGGGATTTTTTGGGTTTAGTTGTGTAAGGTCTTAAACCTTACTTTCTAAAGTGCCTTGAGATAACTTTGTTGTGATTTGGCACTATATAAATAAAATTGAATTGAATTGAATATAAGTTTATTGGACCATTTACCATAGCCAAAATTATTAACTTGGTTTCTGTCAGACACTCCCTGCCTAGGACACTTTGCATTCACCCCACCTTCCACATCAGCTGGCTATTATTCATTGTGGGGCTGTTGGGCACCTGGGAATTTGCCCTGTTATTTTGTGGTTTCCGTTTTTTTTGTTTCACCAGGTCCTGTGCTCACTTTACTTCTGCTCATTAGTCCCAGCTGCTGTTCATTAGTAATCAAGTCTCTCTGTATTTTACCACCAGTATTCACACTAGTCTTTCACCAGATCGTGAGTTCTCATACCCGTTCCAGCGTTACCTTGTCTTGCTTAATTAGACTTAGAGTTTGGATTTTCCTTGTCTGTACCATAGCCTTACCTGCTTATCCTGTTGCCTGACCGCCTGTTTGTTCAGACTCTGTTTTTGCCTGTTGATCCTGTACCGTTGCCATTCCGCCTCTGTGTTTTTGACCTCTGCCTGTACCACAACGATGGGATTGAATTCAACCCCTTTTCTACTTATCTGTTTGCCTCCTGAGCTGTGCATGTGGGTCCGCCATCCCAGACATCAGCACCACCGTGACACTAACAGGACAAGGACAGAAACTAGACCTTTGCCTGAAGAGAAAATTATTAGTGACTTTAACCAGAGCTGTTTCTGTGCTATGAAGTTTTTCTAAATTCTGACTGAAAATCTTCGTACACGTTATTCCTACTCAGGTGGTCAGATAATTGTTTAGCCACGATTTTTCAAGAATCTTAGAAATAAAGGGTAAATCTGAAATGGGCCTATGGTTGGCTAGTTCTCCAGGGTCCAGAGTAGGTATTTTTCAATAAAGGTTTGACCACAAGCACCTTGAAAGCCTGTGGTGCATAGCCTATAAGTAAATATTGGTTGATTTGATTAATATACTGTAGACAAGCTAATTTGAGTTTGAACTTCTTTGAGTTATCTGATTGGGACTGGGTCTAAAAGACAAGTGGACAACTTGGAAGAGTTAATTATTGAAGTTAACTCCATATGAGTTATGGGGGAAAAGCTCTCTAAGTAAGACAGAGGACTTGGTAAATTTATTTTATTTTATTTTTATTAATTTATTTATTAAGTTGTTGGATCTAGACAGGGATTTCTCTGATTTGGAGGAAGTTGCTGATGAATGTCTTCTCTAATAGTGATAATTTTATTAGTAAAGTAGTTCATAAAGTCATTGCTGCTGAGATTTAAGGGAATAGAAAGCTCAACACAGCTACAGTATAACTCTACAGTGCAGAAAATAAACCTGGGGTTGTTTTTTGTTTTTCTCAACTAAGGAGTAATGCTATGTTATCCTAACAGCACAAAGTGCTTTTTTACATATTATTTTTAATATAAATTAATCCATATTATTTATTTTTAATAGATTTAGTTTATTTTTAACGCTACTGCCTCTCTAGTTGGTGGGTCCTGTGCTTTAAGCTGTGTATCTCTCCAGTATTTACTTGGTATCAGATCAACTCAAAAGTTTGCAGTATCGCCTACCCCTACTTTACATAAAATATGTCTACATATACATATATATAGTAAGGAACAGAAGTGTTTTCCTAAGTTCTCCCACTTAGAAATCAGGGAGGGGTCTGAAATTCACGTTGTAGGTGCATTCCCACTCTGAGAGACAGAATAAAAGAGATTTTTTGGCTTGCACGGCAGAACATAAGTACAGTTTCCAGTAGTTCTTGACCAGGTTTGCACACACTTCAACAGGGATTTTGGCCCACTCCTCCACACAGATCTCCTTTAAATTAGTCAGGTGTCAGGCTGACACTGAGCATGCAAAGTTTAAGATCCCTCCAAAGATGTTCAATTGGATTGCGGTCCGGAGACGGGCTAGGCCATTCCAGACATGGTTATCCTGGCTGTGTTCTTCGGGTCGTTGTCATGTTGGAAGACCCAGGCACGACCCATCTTCAGTACTCTGACTGAAGGTAGGAGGTTGTTGTTCAGAATTTCACAATAAATGGCCCCATTCATCCTCTTTTTAAAATAGTGCAGACGTCCTGTCCCCTTGGCAGAAAAGCACTCCCAAAGCACGATGTTACCACCCCCATGCTTCACAGTAGGGACGGTGTGCTTGGGAAGCAACTCATCCCTCCCTTTCTTCTAAACACGATAAGTGAAGTTTAGACCAAACAGTTCTATTTTGGTCTCATCTAACCACATGATTTTCACCCATGCCTCCTCTGGATCATGTAGATGGTGTTTGGCAAACTTCAGATAAGCCTAGACATATGATGCATGATTTGAAAACATGACGGCGTAGTGTATGGGGTGCTGAATGTAAAAGGAGCTCCTATAACTAGTTTTCTCACATTTAACTAAATGACACAACATGTTTTCTCACATTTAGTTAAATGTGCAGAAGTCTAAATGTAGATGTTAAATGTTAAATGTAAATGTAAATGTAAATGTAAATGTTAAATGTTAAATGTAAATGTTAAATGTAATGTTAAATGGTCGCCGAGTGCAAGACTGAATATTCATGAATGTGCAAGTAGACTCCACCCCTACCCTGAAACAGCGCTGGTCTCAGATCAGAAACATGAACTCAAACACCTCAAACAGTGCACGCAAACACCGTCCACATCTGACCTGGAAACTTTTGTTTTTAGCAAGTTGGACGTAACTTCAGCCAGCTATTAAAGTGAGCTAACTAATTCTCCACCGGCGCCACAGAAATATTCTATTCAAACCTACTTATCTCCCCATTAATGGTGTTTAGGACAGAACTGCAGTTTGAAGCGGAGTCTCAGCCCGCACACCTGTCGTTACAGCCCGTTCAATCTCCGCTACCGGGAGGGAGACGGACCAACTTCAGGTTTCTCTCCAGTATTAAAGTCCACCGACCCAAAGTCAAATGTGGGCAGAGCTATGCATACTGTTTGACGTGTTTGAGTCTGCGTCACTGATCTAGGATCATAGGGGGTGGAGTCTACTTAAATATTCAGTTCGATCATATAACATTTACATTTAACATTTACATTTAACATTTACATTTAACATTTAAAATTTAGATTTAACATTTACATTTAACATTTACATTTAACATTTACATTTGTATTTAACATTACATTTATATTTAACATTTACATTTAGACTTTTGCACATTTAGTTAAATGTGAGAAAACTAGTTATAGGTGCTCCTTTTACATTCGACACCCCATAGTAGTGTTTTACTGACAGCGACTGTCGTCCCTGCTCTCTTCATATCATTGACCAGCTCTTCCCTTATAGTTCTAGGCTGATTATTCACCTCATCAGTGTTACCCCACGAGGTGAGATCTTGCATGGCGCCCCAGTCTGAAGGAGATTGTCAGCCTTTTTCATTTTCTAACAATTGGCAGTTGATCTATTTTTGCCAAGCTGCTTGGCATTTGCCCTGTAGCCCGTTCCACACTTGTGAAGGTCCACAATTTTGTCTTTGGTGTCTTTTGACAGCTCATGGTCTTGCCCATGTTAGTAGTTGGTGTCTGACTGACTATGGGGTGGACAGATGTCTTTAAAGAGCTCAGAAAGGTGCTACTAACTTAGGTTAATGAGTGAAGAAGCGGTGGACTTTTTAAGGCACAGTAACAGGTCTTTGAGAGCTCTGGCCCAGGTTCCACGTCGGCCTTTATCTGTAGTTCTGGTCCCACGTCTGTTCCGGTCTCTTGTTCCGGCTGTCCACTGACTCCCGTCTCGTCTTCCTGCCTGGTGGCCTCGGCCTCGGCGCTTCCTGCCGCTTGGGTGGTGCTGCCTCCTTCGGCGCTGTGTGCCTCGACTCCGCCTTCGTCATGGCCGCTCATCGGAGAGACGCCCTCTCCTGACGCGGCGATGGCATGGTCTCTGTCGTCATCGCCCACCTCGACCCGTGGGTCCCTGGAGCATCGCCGTTTGGAGGAAGCTGGTCTTGGCGCCACTCACCCGGACACCGCTGTTTGTCCTAGACAACCGGTCTGTTACACCCTCCAAGAGAAGGGGTTTTTGGGCCCTGTGGGGCCTGCGGGGGTTATACCATGTTTGGGACTTTGCTCACTGTGGTGGAAATTTTCCATAAAGAAGTAGATGAGAGAGAGTTGTCCTTTTGTGCGATTTATTGAAATAATAAAGAAAATAAAAATAATGGGGAAAGCAAATAAAAAGCATGGATGTTGATCGTGCACATCATCAAACCAAAAACCAGCTGGGGAGATCAGTGCACACACCACGAAGGTGTGATGCAAAGAGCCCACAATCCTCAAGTTGCTTCTGCCTTTTAGCTTCTCTGTCCGACTAGGGTGGAATGTCTTTCTAACCCAATCAAATTACATGCACCATCTCCTCCCTGTCGCAGTGTGTGTGAAGATTTTTACATTCTCACACCTGCATCGCTGACGTCCAACTATCTGTGAGAAAGGAGCACCAAGTCTCAACAGAAAGAGACACAACTCCCCGACCTTGGGCTTGGGAGCTAGAGTTGAGAGTCTATCAGGCAGAGACAACCATTGAACAATCTAGGTGAAATGTCAAATGCTTACAGTAAGACAAAACATAAGATATTAATTGCAGAACATAAGTCATAAATCATATAATAACTGCATAGAAGTAAGGAAGACACATAGAAATAAGGAAGAGACAATTTTTCCCATAACACTCCCCCCTTTTGATTACACATTAATCAAACCATAAAGGAATAAAACTTGTCAACATCACATTTAATAATAATAATAATGTAATAATAAAAGATCCTTGCAAATGAAACAATAAGGGTATTAACTCATCAAGATTCAAAATACACCTTCACATAAAATGCAAGTAACTTAGGGACAAAAGGTTGTGAGCTGTTTTGGTGGGTAGTTAAACAAGAATAACCTCTGTATTGGCATGTAAAGAAAATAAGCTCATTAGCATATTTGTATCAGATTATATTTTGTGATCAGATAGCCTAAGACCATCGTCAAAGTCATTAAGTGAATTAGGGTTGGGGTTTTTGAACATAGTGCATTGTGTCATTTCATACGAGAGTGTTGCTGAGGTTCACGCATGATGAGACCTCTAACCAGTGGGATAACAAAAACCAAACAAGAGAATCACAGCCATCTCAATGATAAAGGAAACAGCTGCGGACATGAGAACAGATTTCCATTTTCCAGACATTTCGTCTAGCCAATATCAAGGGAAAGAACCTATACCAGAGTTAGCTGAGACTCTGAAGGCCGTGGAGCGCCTTCGCCACAGTAGCATTAGAATCAGTGTTATTCAGGATGTAAGTACAACATGCCTCTCCAAAAATAACACAAACGCCTCTTTTCTCTGCTAACAACGTGTCTACAGCCATTCAATTGTAATGTAATAAAGACAATTAATGTATGATAGCCATAGGTTTCCGGTGGGGTTCTGTATCATATAATCTTAAGATAGATTTCATGCTTTCGGATCTTTAATTGTACATTTGCCTCTAGAGCGAATAGGAGATTCAGGGATTAAACCAGAATGATGATGCATATTGCCGCTTGTGTTGTCTTTCATCTGTAGATGAAGGATAAAAAAATTTTTGTAGCAGTGAATAAAGTGATTGTGAGCAAATTAAACACCAAGTCAACTTCAGGATATTTAAACTCAGTGTTGTGAAATTTTCTTTTTCAAAAGTAGTGTGTAAAGTTACATAGAAACATCATATGCTAAAGGCAATAATCCAAGTAACATAAAATGAAGTCTAACACAACATGGTTACAATTGATGTCTCGTAACAATCTGCTTCTTCCTGTTGAACAGTAGCGTTAGATTGTTTCCAACCTGTGTGTTGACGCATTGACAGTTCGTTGGAGTTCTTCAGGTTGTGATCAGCTGATCACAGAGACACTTGGGATTCGTTATCACCGCCAGGTTGCCTCCCAATGTCGTCTGAGTCACTGTCACTCCCGTGATGTGAAGAGTCTACACGTCGTCCAGCGTCGGCAACTCAAGGCTGCTCGTGTGTGTGTTTTCTCAGGAGCGTGTGTGTAGATGTATGGTCTGATAGTGTGATTCACCGGCGCAGCTTCAGGCGGCGCTTGGCTCACACCTTTAGCTGAACGGTCAATGCAGCCTCGCCTCAGTGCGTGTGTGAGCACAGCGAGGGTCGTCCTTCTCAATTCTTTTCGTCAGTGGTGGTTTTCTCGTGTGGTGTAGATGTAGATGGAGGGTCGTCTGTTGGATCCGGGACCTTCCTGGATGGAGTGGATCCAAGTCACTCTCTCTGTGATCTTTACAGCCGTGTGGGTCGTCAGAAGCACCTGGAAGGGGCCTCGCCACCGTTTGGAGTCCCAATGCTTCCTCCTGAACTCCTTAACGATCGCTCAGTCCCCTGGTTGGATGGTGTAATGGTCCTGTCGCCTGTTTTCACCTGTTGGGAAATCTGAATTGTGGGGAAAAAGTGTTTGGGCGGCACGGCTGCCATCAGGCCCAAATCAGACTCCATGGCTACAGGTGGAACCATTCGTCAGCCAGAGTCTGCGTTCCTGTGAGGTAGAAAATGTTTAAAGCACAGGGAGAGAGGAAGGAAAGGATAGAGAGAGTTGGAGAGAGGAAACAAGGATGAGGAGAGGAAACGAGGATCAGGAGAGGGAGGGGTTGTTGGGCAGTGACCTTCGCAGCAGCGTCTGCAGCTGCATGTCGGAAGAAACAAAGTTGTCAAAGATGTTGTGAGTTGGACAGTTACAAACAGCATTAGCTGTAGGTACTGTAGCAGGACAGCGTCCAGCAAAGCAGTAACCTAATCATGATGTGAGATAGGTTTGCAGTCAGACTTCAAAAGCTTCCTATGCTTCCACAGAGCGTCTGTGAGTCTGTGTAGATGGTAACAGACTCTCCTTCTGCTAGTTTAATAGCTTCAGTGAATACGATCAACTCTGCAGCCTGAGCAGAGTAGTGTCTTAGCAAAGAGCCAGACTTCAAGACGACCTCTTGATAGTAATGTTCAGCATGTTGAGTAAGGTGGTGTTGCATCTAAGCCATCGGGCTGTAGAAAGTGGGATCTATTCCAATCAAAAGACACAGTATGAGGACAAAAGAACAGAAGTCGTACAACCTGATCTCTCATCCACTGTTTGAGTGAAAGGTCGAGTAGGGTCAGATCAGGAAGACCCAAAGTAGGAGCCGACTGAAGAGCAAGCATGAGGTCAGTGAACGTTGTTCAGCCTCAGACGTCCACGTGAGACAAGAAGTGGACGATGAAGACGTCTGCATCAGAACCCTGAGTGGGGCCTCAAAGACAGTAAAGTTAAGAATGAAGTTCCTACAATAAGAACAAAAACCTAGAAAAGACATCAGCTGTTTATACGTGCACGGTTTAGGCAGGTTTCAAATTGCTTCAACTCAGTTGGGTGAGATGGATTTGCCATCAGCTGTAATTACAATGACCCAGAAAAATAACCTTTGTCTGAACAAACTGTAATTTAGACAGGCTCTCTTTGTGGCCTGTAGCATCCAATGTTTCAGTATCTTAGTGGTGTCTGCAGTAACGCCATCTATGGCTTCTTTCAAGAGGCTGTTGTTTGAATTCATGGTCAGATTTAGTCGTGATGACCACTGGTTCACATCCTCTGATCAAACCTACATCATATGTGTGTGAGCCACAGGGAAGCAGGGCTTCCTGTAAGGCTGAGTGTTGGGTCAGAGCGTCCTCTGAAAAATAAAAATAAAAACAAAAGCATGTAATGTGGGTAAATACGTCCCATGGGGTCGGAAGTCGTTCACCAGTCTCCACCCCGTTGACATCTGTTCACAAAAGGACCCACGTCCTGCATCTGTCTCCATCATGTTTTCACAGAGGGACGTGTGGAACTGTAGAATAAACATCAAAAATCTTTTTGTTCGTTAGTAAAAGAAATCGCAAGCGCAGACCTGTGTTCATCCCAAAAGAGGGAAGTTGAGGTCAGTTTGTGTGTGTGTGAAATCATAAACAAGCTGTGATGCAGCCTGTGTGAGGGCCTCAGTTACAGCCCCCCCCCCCCCCAGCAGCCAATGATAAGAGCACAGCTGAGCTGAAGTTAACACCAACAAAAGATGGATTATTTAGAATGTCTGTAGATGTAAACTGCACTCCGTCTGGAGTGGAAATCAATCAAATACCTAAACTACACGAGATCTCTTCCTAAAAATTTAACTGGGCATAAGTTTGAAAGCAAAAATGAATGTTAAGGTGTCTTGCTGTCAGATGTTGCACAAGACAGTGAAAGAATAAGTTTTTCTTTAATAATCTGGTACGTACAGTCATTATTATTACTTCTCTCTAATAGTCGTCTTCCCTTTAAAAGTCATTAATAGTCTGTTTCAGTCAGTTTCAGTCTTCCTATAGTCTGTTTTTTTGTTTTTTCTACAGTCTGTTTTGTTTTTCTACAGTCTTCTAGTCTGGCCAGACAAACCTATATTGTGCACAAGTATTTTTAGAAACATGAAGGATTTTATTACTGAATTTGTTGCAAGTTAAAATAGTTTGAACCCATCAGACTGTAAAGTCATGCAGCAGTTGTCATTTAGCTGTTTGTCATCATTTTAAAATCACTCTGTGGGATTTTTTTAAGCAAAAAGCAATTCTTCATTGCGAGCAGATAAGCATGAACATGAATTTGAGCGTGTATCAGCTGTAAGCGTGTTTCTTCATTGCGTGTATAAATGTGTGTGTGTGTTTGCGGTAATGTCTTGTACGTCACGTGAAAAGGAACCGTTACCTTCCTCCTTCCCCAACCATCAGTCTCATGTGAGCGCCAGTGGGTGAAGCCTTTCGATGGGACAGTTGTTCCTCGATGACAGACCTTTCCTGGATCCTCGGATGCAGCTCTTTTGGGCCGATCACGTCTGAAGCCTCTCCTGTTGTTTCAACCAGTGTCTGTGTCAGAGCACGTCTTCTCACTCTGCTGTTGCTCTGTCCTTGTTTTAATTTGCTGATTGTCATAAGCAGGTGTCTGTGTCAGACACACACGCTTGTAGTAGCTGGTTCATCTGATGAGCCCAGAACGTGATGGCTGCAGACGTTGTGGAGTCTGTGAGGCCTCCATGCTGTGGTCTGTGTCCTCCAGCTGCTGTGGAGCTTCCACCCTGTTCTGGTTGTTGGACAGGCGCTTCTTCTCCCTCGGTTCTTCTGCTGATGGTGGGAAAGGAGTCCAGATCCGGATTTACCCTCATCGCACTCAGTTCTGCATTAGGATAGAGAGCAGAAAGAATGGGAGCATTTGCTCTTGACATGATATGTGTGTGTGTGGTGTGTGTGTGTGTGTGTTTGTGGCAGAGTGCAAACAATTCTTCCCCAGAGTTGTTATCTCCTTTTTTTCTGTTACTCTCATCACTCTTTTGTTTCTTTCAGGGGTTTCGTTTAAATAGTCTTTAGTACTTTGTTTCAATAGTGCTTTTTAAAATCTTTTCTTTTGTCTCTAATTTTTCTTTTAAGGTGCGTATGTCCTTTTACACTAAGCGATTCTCCTTTTGAACCCATAACCAGTTTCCCACTCGTGGAAACATGAAACGCACTAATAACCATATTTACTTTTTACTTTTAATTACTTTTACTTTTGTAATGCTGCAGTCTGGTGGTGGAGACTTAGATCGCCCCGAACCCATCTTTCAGAGTTCCGGCGGTTTCCTGCCTTAGAATTTTTTGTGTTCCGGCCGGAACCTTTTTTCGAAATTTCTCTTCCACGGACGTCTCCGTAGAAAGGGAACTGCTCAGATCAGTGACAGGGTTCTCGGAAGTGCTCCCTCACCGTCAGGCCCCTCTAAGACCCGGGTCCCTCGTATCTCAAAACCACTTCCCCCTGCAAACGCGCTCCCTCTTACAGAATCCGTCTTTTATTTCTTGTCCACACCCTTTGGACTGCGCTCAGATCTGCACACTGGTCTGTATCCTCAGTACAGACAAAAACAAGCTCGGTCCCACGAGCCAACCCTTAGCAACCACCGTCTCGGCCACCAGGGCAGACTTTGACCTAATTGATTTTTTACCCGAATATTAAATTTTTTAATTTAAAAAAAAAATTGTTTGGTCCTAATTATTATATTTTAGATGTTTTCAGCCACATAGTCGTTTTAGAAATATTATTATCTCTAGTCCTAGTTATATTTTCTTTTGTCATTGTTTGTTTTAGTCTAGTAGGGGATGCTTTAGAATTGTTATTTGCCTTACTTTCCCTAAACCAAATGATCAGAGCCAAGTAAATCCGAATACCTGAAACCAATTTCAAACCCGTTTTTTTTTTTTTTTTTTCGATAAGTCGTAACAAAACGGAATCTCTCTCACCGGGCCGAGTAGAGGTTGCATTTTGAGTTTGTTGGATCTCGTCAGAGGCGATCCAGACGGGTGAGCAGTCCTCCCACTCAGAACAGCTGTAGAGGTTTGGAGGCTGAGCGAACCTAGTCCTCAGGACTATCGTCCCTGGTCACACCGTCCAGACGACCTGCAGCGGGATCCTGTTCGTAGACGCCAATTTCTGTGGTGGAAATTTTCCATAAAGAAGTAGATGAGAGAGAGTTGTCCTTTTGTGCGATTTATTGAAATAATAAAGAAAATAAAAATAATGGGGAAAGCAAATAAAAAGCATGGATGTTGATCGTGCACATCAACAAACCAAAAACCAGCTGGGGAGATCAGTGCACACACCCCGAAGGTGTGATGCAAAGAGCCCACGATCCTCAAGTTGCTTCTGCCTTTTAGCTTCTCTGTCCGACTAGGGTGGAATGTCTTTCTAACCCAATCAAATTACATGCACCATCTCCTCCCTGTCGCAGTGTGTGTGAAGATTTTTACATTCTCACACCTGCATCGCTGACGTCCAACTATCTGTGAGAAAGGAGCACCAAGTCTCAACAGACAGAGACACAACTCCCCGACCTTGGGCTTGAGAGCTAGAGTTGAGAGTCTATCAGGCAGAGACAACCATTGAACAATCTAGGTGAAATGTCAAATGCATACAGTAAGACAAAACATAAGATATTAATTGCAGAACATAAGTCATAAATCATATAATAACTGCATAGAAGTAAGGAAGACACATAGAAATAAGGAAGAGACAATTTTTCCCATAACACTCACCTTCACCCATGTGTGTTTTTTTGGACTCTGTTCTCCTGCTCACCATGAATTTATGTTAGACTAATCATCCGTGTTTCTGTTTCGACCCACCTCCGGTCCTCCCTCTGCCCATCCTGCTTGTGTGACTCGACGGTGGTGGATTCGGTTGAAAGGACTTTGTTTTCACTCATGTTGTCATGTTTTGCTCCAGCTTCCTGTTTTATTTTGAAGGACTTCCTGTTTTGTTCATGTCACAGCTGTTTCCTGTCACTCCCGGCTCTCATTACGCACACCTGCCTATCATTAGTAATCAGTCATCAGTATATAAGCACCATTACTCACCCAAGCCAGTTGCCAGATCGTTGCGTGTACACAACACTTTCCAGCACTCTCGCATAGCTTACCATTGGCTTGATCATGTTTCTGAACCCGACTCCTGACTGCTGCCTGCTCCCTGTCTGTAAAATCCCGGTAACTTACCTGACCGTCCAACCAAGAGATAAGCCTGTTTCCTGCCTGTACTTCTGCCATGCTCACTCGATGTCGAAACTTTGCCTGTCCCTGGATCTGAGTTTACCTGTTCCCTTGTACTCACGCCTGAGATCTTCTGTAAATAACCCTGCTTATCTTGTCTTCAAATAAAACCTGTCATCACTAAAACCACCAACTGTCCGCGCTGTCTATGTGGGTCCAATACCTGCACTTCCTGACAAATACAGTCCGTGATACATGTGGATCACAGAGCTCAATCCACACAGTCATATTGAAGCAGTCTCTTAGGGCAGACTCACACTCAGGAGACCACATCTTCACAACCCGAAAGACCTGCAACATAGTGCAGCATAAACCATCCTACAGAGCTACGGTTAGGGTTAGACTAAATATAAACATATAGTTCGCTTTTTGTCTCAGGCCATCGTTGTAGGAATCAGAAAATCAGAATTTAAAACAACCACTTTCATAGCAGGTTAGAAGACACACCCTCCTTCTCATACTGAGGTTATGGGTAGGAGAGAAATTGGTTAAGAAAGAAAATCAGTTTAAGCAACATGTTTATGCTGACACAGTTTTTCCACTGCTGCTCTGCCTAGAGAGAAGGGTTGAAGTTGTTAAGGTGAGCTTCCTGTGTACAACAATACACTGAGATGCAGAATGAAAATCGTTAAGAATAAGAATAAGAAAATCTTTATTAGTCCCACAATGGGGAAATTTCGTCTCACAACAACACAAAGTGTGATACAGGAGAAAATATAGCAGGGAATACGGAACAGTTCAGTGAAACTGACTTGAGTTGGCACAGTATAATACAGTAGTCAGAATGGGTATGCAAAAATGTCATAGCTATAATCTACATATTGCACAGTTTATACAAATATTGCACAGGTATAGCACCAAGCGAATGTCCGTATTACCACTGATGCAGTGTCACAGTCTCTGGTCCTGTTCCTTGTTTTATTTTGAGTTCCTTGTTTTATTTTGAGTTCCTTATGTTCGGTAGTGTCTGGTTCCGTTCCCTGGTTTTATTTTGAAGTCCTTCCTGTCTGTCATGCTTTGGTTCTGATCTCTGGTTTTATTTTGAAGGACTTCCTGTCATAATCACTCCACAGCTGTTCCCTGCCATTACCGGTCATTATCCACACCTGCACGTCATCAGTAATCAGTTCACCTTGTACTTAAGCACCACCTCTCATCCCATTACCTTTGCCAGATTGATTAGTTTGTGTTGCGTGTTATTCACCACCCTCCAGAGTTCTGTAGCCTAGCACAGTCTTGTTTTGTGAACCTTGTTTTGACCACTGACGCCGAGCCTGTCTAGTCCCTGTCTATCTTGTATGCCTTGGATTTTGATCTTGCCTGATACCGACCTTGCCTGCCTGCCTGACCACGATCTTACACCTGACGGAACGGTATTGTAATCCAGAATCTTGTTTATGAACCTTGCCTGTCCCTGACACCGATTCTGCCTGATCCTGTATACTGTAGCCACGTATAGACTCTGAGTTTCGGAATAAATCCCTTTTTGTTTTCACATCTCAGTCTGTCTGTGCATGTGGGTCCGCCACCTTTGACAATCTGACATGCAGTGGGTGGTTTATCAGTTTTGCTGGTAAGGTTGCTAACATTGTTAACGTTGTACAGTCTGATCGCAGCAGGTAGTAAGGATCTACGATAGCTCTTCTTCACACAGCGAGGGTGGATCAGTCTGCTACTGAAGCTGCTCTCCATAGCAGACAGTGAGTCCTCCAGTGGGTGAGAGGCCTGGTCCAGGATGGATGTCAGTTTAGCCAGGGTCCTTCTCTCACCCACCTCCTGCATCGTGTCCAGAGTACAGCCCAGAACAGAGCTGGACTTTTTGATGATCCTGTCCAGTCTCTTCCTGTCCCTCGCTGTGATACTGCTGCTCCAGCAGACCACACCGAGTCAAAGAAGGTCTTCAGAAGTGGCCCCTTCACTACAAGAGGCCACAGTCTCCTCAGCAGATAGAGTCTGCTCTGACCCTTCCTCTACAGTGCATCCGTCTTATGAGTCCAGTCCAGTTTATTGTTCAGATGCACACCCATGTACAGTGTCATGATCTGTGTTTTTGTTCTTGTCATGATCTGTGTTTTTGTTCTAGCTGATTCCTTGTCTTATTTTGGTTCCAGGTTCCGTTTCCTGTTTTATTTTGGTAGTCCCCCGGTCTCTGTTTTGTGTTCTAGCTTCACTCCCGAGTCATGTCACGTCACAGCTGTTCTTGTTTCACCCGGTCGTTATCCTCACCTGCGCTGCATCAGTAATCACTCACCCGTGTATTTAGTCACCTCCTGTTCCCGTAGTCACTTGCCAGATTGTCGTTTCGAGTCCCATGAGTGTATCCTTGTTTCCTGTGTTTCCTGAATGTTCGTGCTTCTCGTGTTTTGTTCCTGTTCGCATCGTGTATCCTGCCCGACCCCGGATTACCTACTTACCGTGAGTTTTTGCCTGTTCCCTGCCTGTACTCTTGCCGAGCCTTTTTGTGTTGACCTGGACCGTCTGACCGTGTCTTAAGGAATAAATCTTTTGTTAATTATAATATCGTCTCCGTGCTGTGCATGTGGGTCCGCCGCCTGCCCGAGTTCATGACAGAACAATCTGGCCACTCTTGGACCCAGCCAGCACTTAGCCGCCGGTCAGGTCAGTGACTGTTTTTCCCTTGTTTTTTTTTTTCGGCAAATATAACTCTCCCGCGGAAGTATGGTTTCGGTTTCCTCCTCTCCGCCTCGTCGGATCGTTGTGCCTGCACCAACCTGCCCAGCTCCATGGTTATTTCCCTGGGAGGATTTCCTGCTCTCACGCGGTCCTCAGTCTCCAGTTCAGCCGCGCGCTGCTCAGTCGCCAGTTCAGCCGCGCGCTGCTCAGTCTCCAAGTCAGCCGCGCGCTGCTCAGTCTCCAGTTCAGCCGCGCGCTGCTCAGTCTCCAAGTCAGCCGCGCGCTGCTCAGTCTCCAGTTCAGCCGCGCGCTGCTCAGTCTCCAGTTCAGCCGCGCGCTGCTCAGTCTCCAGTTCAGCCGCGCGCTGCTCAGTCTCCAGTTCAGCCGCGCGCTGCTCAGTCTCCAGTTCAGCCGCGCGCTGCTCAGTCTCCAGTTCAGCCGCGCGCTGCTCAGTCTCCAGTTCAGCCGCGCGCTGCTCAGTCTCCAGTTCAGCCGCGCGCTGCTCAGTCTCCAGTTCAGCCGCGCGCTGCTCAGTCTCCAGTTCAGCCGCGCGCTGCTCAGTCTCCAAGTCAGCCGCACGCTGCTCAGTCTCCAAGTCAGCCGCGCGCTGCTCAGTCCCCAGTTCAGCCGCGCGCTGCTCAGTCCCCAGTTCAGCCGCGCGCTGCTCAGTCCCCAGTTCAGCCGCGCGCTGCTCAGTCCCCAGTTCAGCCGCGCGCGGTTCAATCTCCAGTTCAGTCGTGTTTTCCCCAGTCTCCAGCCCAAGCTCCAGACGCCGCGGTCCCGGTTCACCATGCGGGTCCCGGTACAGAGGTCCGGTCCACACCGCTCCCAGCGCCCCAAACGACGGACAGTCGCAGCTGCTCCGGACGGCGCCGGCGGCGGCGCGGTTCCAGGATTCCGGGTCCCGCGGTCTCGGTCATGGGGACCGAGCAGTCTCCTTCTCCGACAGAGGAGCCCCTTGATTCTCTAACTGACTGTGTCTCTCTGATAGCGGGCATCCCAGACAGCGTCGCCCGACGGGTCCACCTCCTCTGCTCTCCTCCGGTGGCGTTTCTCTTCGCCCACCTCATGAACACCGCCGATTCGGCAGCAGACCAGGGCGCGAGAGAACAACTGTTCCAGGAAGCAGCCGCTCTCGTCCTGAGGGAGCCTGTCCTGCGTGAGGCCCTGCAACTCCCGGGCCTGCAGCCAGCGGCCGCTTCATGTCCCACCTCTCAGTCAGGTCAGCCTCGCCATGCTCATGCCCTGGTGCAGCCCTGTCGCCTCCAGGCCCCAGCCCAGTCGAACCTAGTCCAGACCCCAGATCAGCCGTGTGTCGCCCAGACCCCAGATCAGCCGTGTGTCACCCAGACCCCAGATCAGCCGTGTGTCACCCAGACCCCAGATCAGCCGTGTGTCACCCAGACCCCAGATCAGCCGTGTGTCGCCCAGACCCCAGATCAGCCGTGTGTCGCCCAGACCCCAGATCAGCCGTGTGTCGCCCAGACCCCAGATCAGCCGTGTGTCGCCCAGACCCCAGATCAGCCGTGTGTCGCCCAGACCCCAGATCAGCCGTGTGTCGCCCAGACCCCAGATCAGTCGTGTGTTGCCCAGACCCCAGTTCCGTCCTTGTCCCCGTCAGAGGGCACCGCCCGTCTGACGATTGTTAACCCCACCCAATCAGGCCCGACGTCTTCCCCGTCGAGCTCGGCAGCTGTAAGCTGTCATGCCAGCTCCGGAGTTGACGCCGTTCCAGTCCCTGTCGGCCATGTTGCGGCCGTTCCAGCTCCTGTCGGCCATGTTGCGGCCGTTCTAGTTCCTGTCGGCTCCTCAGAGGAGGACGCCGTTCTAGTTCCTGTCGGCTCCTCAGAGGAGGACGCCGTTCCTGTTCCCGTCGGCCATATTGAGGCCGTTCTAGTTCCAGTTCCTGTCGGCTCCTCAGAGGAGGACGCCGTTCTAGTCCCTGTCGGCCATGTCGAGGTCGTTCCAGTTCCTGTCCCTGTCGGCCATGTTGAGGTCGTTCCAGTTCCTGTCGGCCATGTTGAGGTCGTTCCAGTTCCTGTTCCTGTCGGCCATGTTGAGGTCGTTCCTGTCCCTGTCGACCAAATTGAGGTCGTTCCAGTTCCTGTCCCTGTCGGCCACGTCGAGGTCGTTCCAGTTCCTGTCCCTGTCGACCAAATTGAGGTCGTTCCAGTTCCTGTTCCTGTCGGCCAAGTTGAGGGCGTTCCCGTAGGCCAAGTTGAGGGCGTTCCCGTAGGCCAAGTTGAGGGCGTTCCCGTAGGCCAAGTTGAGGGCGTTCCCGTAGGCCAAGTTGAGGGCGTTCCCGTAGGCCAAGTAGAGGGCGTTCCCGTAGGCCAAGTAGAGGGCGTTCCCGTAGGCCAAGTAGAGGTCACCCCTGTCTCTGACCCCGTTCCTGCCGACCCTGTAGCGGTCGTTCCAGTCCCCGTTCCTGTCGACCCTGTAGCGGTCGTTCCAGTCCCCGTTCCTGTCGACCCTGTAGCGGTCGTTCCAGTCCCCGTTCCTGTCGGCCCTGTAGCGGTCGTTCCAGTCCCCGTTCCTGTCGGCCCTGTAGCGGTCGTTCCAGTCCCCGTCACCCGTGGAGCCGTAGCGCCCGCCGGCCCCCAGGAGGAGGTCGCGCCAGCCGCAGTTCCTGCGCGCCTCCAGGAGGAGGTCGCGCCAGCCGCAGTTCCTGCGCGCCTCCAGGAGGAGGTCGCGCCAGCCGCAGCTCCTGCCGACCTCCAGGAGGGGGTCGCTCCCGCCGCAGCTCCTGCCGACCTCCAGGAGGGGGTCGCTCCCGCCGTAGTTCCTGCCGACCTCCAGGAGGGGGTCGCTCCCGCCGTAGTTCCTGCGGACCCCCAGGAGGGGGTCGCTCCCGTCGTAGTTCCTGCCGACCTCCAGGAGGGGGTCGCTCCCGTCGTAGTTCCTGCCGACCTCCAGGAGGGGGTCGCTCCCGTCGTAGTTCCTGCCGACCTCCAGGAGGGGGTCGCTCCCGTCGTAGTTCCTGCCGACCTCCAGGAGGGGGTCGCTCCCGTCGTAGTTCCTGCCGACCTCCAGGAGGGGGTCGCTCCCGTCGTAGTTCCTGCCGACCTCCAGGAGGGGGTCGCTCCCGTCGTAGTTCCTGCCGACCTCCAGGAGGGGGTCGCTCCCGTCGTAGTTCCTGCCGACCTCCAGGAGGGGGTCGCTCCCGTCGTAGTTCCTGCCGACCTCCAGGAGGGGGTCGCTCTCGTCGTAGTTCCTGCCGACCTCCAGGAGGGGGTCGCTCCCGTCGTAGTTCCTGCCGACCTCCAGGAGGGGGTCGCTCCCGTCCCGGCTCCGGCCGCACCGGCATCGGTTCCTGGCGGCCCGGTTCCGGCTGCTCCTGCATCGGTTCCTGCCTCTCGTCGCGGTGGGCCAAGGAGGACGCCGCGGGTCCCTGCCTCGTCCTCGTCTCGGCCGCCGGACTGGTGGTCTTGCCCTCGGCGCCTCCTGCTGCCCGGATGGCGCTGCCTCCTGCGGCGACGTCCGCCTCGACTCCTCAGCCCATTGGATCAGCGTCCGCCTGGAGGACGTTGCCATTCGGGGTGGCTCCCGGGGACATCGGTCCAGCCCAAGGGCACTAAGAGTGCCACCCTGGCTCAGCGGCTGCTGAGCAGGGTCTCGCCACGCCGTCACCCTCCGTGACGGAATCTCTGAACTTCATGTCTTCCCTGGTCGCGGACTTTGTTGTGGACTCTTGTTTTGGCCCTCCCCCGGTCCTCCCTCCACCCACCCTGCTCATGTACCTTGAGGGGTAGGGATTCGGTCCCTCCGCCTGGGACCACCCTCCGCCCGCCCTGGTTTGGGGGGGGGGCTTCCGTAGGCGCCGTGGAAGGCGCCATAGGGGGGGGGGGTACTGTCATGATCTGTGTTTTTGTTCTTGTCATGATCTGTGTTTTTGTTCTAGCTGATTCCTTGTCTTATTTTGGTTCCAGGTTCCGTTTCCTGTTTTATTTTGGTAGTCCCCCGGTCTCTGTTTTGTGTTCTAGCTTCACTCCCGAGTCATGTCACGTCACAGCTGTTCTTGTTTCACCCGGTCGTTATCCTCACCTGCGCTGCATCAGTAATCACTCACCCGTGTATTTAGTCACCTCCTGTTCCCGTAGTCACTTGCCAGATTGTCGTTTCGAGTCCCATGAGTGTATCCTTGTTTCCTGTGTTTCCTGAATGTTCGTGCTTCTCGTGTTTTGTTCCTGTTCGCATCGTGTATCCTGCCCGACCCCGGATTACCTACTTACCGTGAGTTTTTGCCTGTTCCCTGCCTGTACTCTTGCCGAGCCTTTTTGTGTTGACCTGGACCGTCTGACCGTGTCTTAAGGAATAAATCTTTTGTTAATTATAATATCGTCTCCGTGCTGTGCATGTGGGTCCGCCGCCTGCCCGAGTTCATGACATACAGTACTTGTAAGAGTCCACTCTCTCAATGTTCATCCCCTGGATGTGTATCGGTGAGATGACAGAAGGCTGATGTCTGCGGAAAACCACCCCCATCTCCTTTAAAGGGGGCCAGTAAAGTCCCCTGTGGAGCCTCACACTGCAGGTCAGTGTGGGGTCACTGCTCTCAAACTTAGGCCTGTTTGTGAGTGAAGTCGCACAACTTGATTTCTCATCTATTGTTTGAGTGAAAGGTCGCGTGGGGTCAGATCAGGAAGTTCTCGGAAGTACTCCCTCACCATCAGGCCCCTCTAAGACCCGGGTCCCTCGTATCTCAAAAACACTTCCCTCTGCAAACGCGCTCTGTATTTCAGAAGCCGTCTTTTATTTCTTGTCCACTCCCTTTGGACTGCGCTCAGATCTGCACACTGGTCTGTATCCTCAGTACAGACAAAAACAAGCTCGGTCCCACGAGCCAACCCTTAGCAACCACCGTCTCGGCTACCAGGGAAAACTTTGACCTAATTAATTTTTACCCGAATATTTTTTTTTTTAAATCAAACATTTTTGTTTGTTCCTAATTATTATATTTTAGATGTTTTCAGCCAACTAGTCGTGTTAGAAATATTTTTGTCTCTAGTCCTAATTATGTTTTCTTTTGTCGTTGTATGTTTTAGTCTAGTAGGGGATGTTTTAGAACAAAACAAAACATAAAAAATTTAGGAGCTGTTTGTGCTCTTTGTTCTCAGTAAAAACTTCTTAACGCGTTCCACCGGAACGCGTTAAGAAGTCTGATCGCAGTCTGAGATGTCAGTGTCGCTACTAGGAGAAGAACCCTCGTCCTCACTGAGGTCTGTCTCCATGTTCGCTCTCCTCAGCCTCCCTCTGACCTTCTTCACAGACGCTTGTTGTTCTTGGGAGCCGCTCACAGTCGATTTACACTTTCTTTTTCCAGTTGTGGCCTTTTTACAGCTCTCAGTCTCACTAATCACTGACTCGGTGTCAACAAGCGTCTCAGTGACATCACAGCTCGTTGTCTGCTCAACCGTCACATCCTCCATTTCCACAACCTGTTCTCCAGGGGCTGTTGCTTCATCGGCCCCCTGTGCCTGTTCACCATCGCGCTGTGGTTCTGATCCACCCTCCGCCTGCTTCTCAGCACCATCACTCTGCTCCTGTTCACCAGCATCCACACCATCCTCCGCCTGCTGCCCAGCACCACCTCCACCCTGCTCCTGTCCACCTGTTTCTGCTTCACCTTCAGCCTGTTTTGTTGCCTCCTCCTCCTCACCGTGTTCCCTTTGTTCATGCGTGAACTTCTCAGGACACGCCCTGATGAGGTGTCCTTCTCTCCCACAACTAAAGCACTTCATGGTCTCAGATGTTACAAAAAGAACATAATCAAAACCATCAACTTTTAGCTTGAGGACCAGGTTCAGGTCCTCATCCTTTTTGTTCAGCACCATGTACGTCTGCCTCCTGTGTGAGACCACATGTCGAAGCTCTGGTTGTTTACATCCCGATGGCAGCTTCTTGAAAGGTGAGACAATTTTGCCGTGTCTGGACAGTTCTCGACTCAGCAGTTCGTCACTAATGAATGGTGGAATGTTTGACAAAGTCACTTTCTTCGCGGGCTGCGTGAGGGGAGAAACGGGAACAAATGAGTCACTAATGACGACGCCGCTTTGAACCCCGGAGTTCACTTTTTCAACGCTGTCAAGGAAGATCACAACCGATCCGCTCATCCTGGCGGCGGACTTGATGCTTTGTGCACCGACTACAGCGGCCACAGCAACCGTACATTCGTTGACAGAAAAGCGAGAAGCAGCGGCGATCTTCAGGCCGTGCTTCCGCGTTAAGTCGGTAAACAGCATACCGACGCCGGGAAACCCGACCAGCGAAAACGCCGGTCGGTAAAAAACTACACACTTACTCCCCTACCTGATCTATTTACACACCCCACTGATGAAACAAACTACAAAAAACACTACCGTGAAACAATATTGACAACGTACAAGCAAAAAGTTTGAAAAAAAAAATGTCAGTCAGTCTGACAATCGCCCGGCTCTCACTCACACGCCGCCTCACTCGGAGAGAGAGAGAGAGAGAGAGAGAGAGACCAAATGAGTTGCTTCATTATCTTTACTTTGGCTCTAATGATTTGAATACCTTTTTATAATAGCTCTCTCCAAGAGAGAGAGACCTGAAGAGGGAGCTGGTTCCAGAGGAGAGGAGCTTGGTAGCTAAAAGCTCTGCCCCCTGTTCTACATTTAAACACTCTAGGAACCACAAGTAGCCCAGCGCTCTGAGAACGAAGTGTTCTGCTGGGAGCATAAGGAACTATGAGGTCTTTAAGATAAGAAGGAGCTTTATCATTGAGTACTTTGTAGGTGAGTAGGAGAATTTTAAATTCTATCCTTCATTTTACACGCAGCCAGTGCAGAGAAGCTAATGTAGGAGAAATGTGATCTCTCTTTCTAAGTCCTGTCAGAACTCTGGCTGCAGCATTTTGAATAAGCTGTAGGCTTTTTAAGGAGCTGTTAGGACATCCTATAAGTAAGGAGTTACAGTAGTCCACCCTAGAGGTAACAAATGCATGGATCAGTTTCTCTGCATCGCTGTGAGAGAGGATGCTTCTGATTTTAACTATATTTCTAAGGTGGAAGTAGGCGGTTCTGGAGATTTGTTTAATGTATGATGTAAAAGAGAGATCCTGGTCAAAGATGACACCAAGGTTCCTCACAGTAGAATCTGAAGCTAATGTTATGCCATCCAGGGTGGCTATCTGACTCAATAGTGTCTCTCTCAGATTTTTAGGCCCAACAATAAGAATCTCGGTTTTATCTGAGTTTAGTTGAAGGAAGTTTTGGGACATCCAGGATTTGATGTCTTTTAAACAACCCTGAATTTTGACTAGTCTAGATCTGTTTCATTTGGTTCCAAGGACATATATAGCTGAGTATCATCTGCGTAAAAATGAAAATTAATAGAATGCTTTCTAATAATCTCAGCTAGAGGAGACATGTATAGGCTAAACAGAATTGGACCCAGCACAGAACCCTGTGGAACTCCATAGCTAATCCTTGTGCGTGTGGAGAATTCATCATTAACATGAACAAACTGGAATCTGTTCAACAAATAGGATTTAAACCATCCCAATGCTGTTCCATTAATCCCGATTATATGTTCTAGTGTCTGTAATAGAATGTTATGATCAATTGTATCAAATGCAGCACTAAGATCTAACAGGACAGAAAAGGACCGAAACTAGACCATTGTCCGAAGCTAATAGAAGATCATTAGTGACTCTAACCAGAGCTGTTTCTGTGCTATGATGTTTTCTAAATCCTGACTGAAAATCTTCGTACAGGTTATTCCCACTCAGGTGGTCAGATAATTGTTTAGCCACGATTTTTTCCAGAATCTTGGAAATAAAGGGTAAATTTGAAATGGGCCTATAGTTGGATAGTTGTCCAGGGTCAAGGGTTGGTTTTTTCAATAGAGGTTTGACCACAGCCACCTTAAAAGCCTGTGGTACATAGCCTAAATGTAAAGATTGGTTGATTTGATTTAATATGGATGAGCTGATTAAAGGTAGAACATCTTTGAGTAATCTGGTTGGGATTGGATCTAAAAGACAAGTGGACGACTTGGAAGAGTTAATTATTGAGGTTAACTGCATATGAGTTATGGGGGAGAAGCTGTCTAGGTAAGACAGAGGATTTAATAAATTTAAAGTTGATGGATCTAGACAGTGCTTTCTGTCATTTGGAAGAAGTCGCTGCTGAATGTTTTTTCTAATGATGATAATTTTATTAGTAAAGTAGTTCATAAAGTCATAGCTGTATTGAGTCTACTATCCCCTTAAATCTCAGCAGCAATGACTCTTTGTCAGCCTGGCTACAGTGCTGAAAAGAAACCTGGGGTTGTTTTTGTTTTCCTCAATTAGGGAGGAATAATATGTTTTTCTAGCAGCACAAAGTGCTTTTTTATATTTCATTAGACTGTCCTTCCATGCAATGCAGTTTACATTTATTTTGTTGGAACGCCACTGTCTTTCTAGTTGTCTAGTCCTTTGCTTTAGGCTCTGAGTTATACCACGGAGCTAACCTCCTCTGATTCACTGTCTTCTTCAGAGGAGGAGCCACTGTGTCTAACATTGTACGTAGAGAAGCTGCAGCATCATCCACAAGACAGTCAACCTGTTCATAAGGATTAAGGTGACTGTTCTCTGTGTATCTACATGACATTGAGGCAAAAGATGATGGAATCATCTGCTTGAATCTGGCAACAGCGTTGTCAGATAAACATCTGCTATAGTAACATTTCTTTCCAGCTGTTATAGGGTCAGTTGTGCTAAATTCAAAAGTTAATAAGAAATGGTCAGATAACAGAGGGTTTTGGGGAAGAACTATTAAATTATCAATTTCAACCCCATATGTCAGGACAAGATCTAGGGTGTGGTTAAAACGATGAGTGGGTTCATTTACCTGCTGTGTAAAACCAATAGTGTCTATTAAGGAGTTAAAAGCAGTGCTGAGACAGTTGCTGTCAACATCTACATGGATGTTAAAGTCTCCCACTACAATGACTTTATCTGTGCTAAGAACTAAGTCAGATAAGAATTCAAAGAATTCAGTTAAGAACTCCGAATATGGAGCAGGAGGACAGTAAACAATACAAAACACAACTGGCTTCTGAGTTTTAGAGTCTGGGTGAGAAAGGCTCAGAGTGAGGCTCTCAAATGAGTTATAACTATGTTTAGGTTTAGGAGTAATTAATAAATCTGATTTATAAATTGCTGCTACTCCTCCACCTCTACCTGTACTTCTTGGAACATGATAGTTGATGTGACTCATTGGAGTCGACTCATTTAAAGTAACATATTCATCCTGCTGCAGCCAGGTTTCAGTGAGACAGAACAGATCTATGTGATGGTCATTTATCAAGTTATTTATTAAAAAGGATTTAGATGAGAGAGATCTGATATTTAATAAACCACACTTTATTCGCTTACTGTTACTTTGTTACTAGAAAGCAGAGAGGCTCCGTTCAAACGAGGGATGGACGCCGTCTCTTCTAATCAGCCCAGGTTTTCCCCAAAAAGTGCTCCAATTAGCCACAAAGCCCACACCGTTTGCAGGTGTGGGCTTTGTGGCTAATTGGAGCACTTTTTGGTGCGTGTGTGCGACGGCCACTTCTGTAGAACCAACACTTGGCAGGATGGCTTCCTCCTTGGAGCCAACACTGGGCAGAAGGTCCTCCCCCTTGGAGCCAACACTGGGCGGAATGGCCTCCTCCTTAGAGCCAACACTGGGCAGAATGGCCTCCTCCTTGGGGCCAACAGGAACTGAGTCAGGAACGACCTACCCTTGGGGCCAACAGGAACTGAGTCAGGAACGACCTCCCCTTGGAGGCCAACAGGAACTGAGGCAGGAAAGACCCCCCCCCTTGGAGGCCGACAAGAACTGAGGCAGGAACGACTTCCCCTTGGAGGTTAAGCTATAAATATTGTGCTCCTGTGCTTTTGACCCTGCCTACGATGTAACATTTCTTTCATGTTTTATGATGACTGCACTGAAAATCGAAAGACATTGTGCTGTTCTGATGTATGCATGCTTGTTTAATGAATGTTTCAATGTTAATAAAGAGGTAAATGTTGGAGAAATACTCATCATTGAAACATATTTTGCTGAAGCCTTGTTAAACTTCAAGGCCATAGCACAGCTAACGAGGTTACAGCAAATCAGCAAAATATGTTTCAATGATTAAATGCAGTATTTTCCAATAGATGTCATCATGCAATCATAATATTATTATTGAGGGTGTGGCAATGTCCATCCCAAGACCAGTACACTTTGTGCATATTATAGGTAGCTGGAGACCTCTGCTGGCAGTTTTATACATTGTATGTTTATTTATTTCCCGCACTAAGTTCCTCCTTCCAACTTATTTTGTGTCAACCCACATTAATATAATAAATCAGCCTTTGGGGTGCATTTAAACCTAAATACTAGGGTTTTGGTACTTTTTCGTCTTTTCATGTTACACCCTAACGACATGACCAAGGGCTGTGTCAGGTCCACAGGGGGCAGATCCTTGTTCAGTCATGTCCCTTTTCTCCAGCCATTCTCACTTTCTGATATTTTCCTCTCTCCCCAATTACAGCTCAATCACCAAAGCACACTCTGCCTTCAGTTATCAATGCTCTAGCTCATTTACTATTCCCCTGCCAGATCCTCTGCTATCTAAGATGTATGCAACCCCGTTCACTGTCACCTCATTTTGTATCCTGTCTTTTGAGTTATTTAAATTAAGGAAGGAGAAAAATAAGGAAAACAGTTTAAGCAGCAAATAAACCTGCAACTTTATTTACTTTGGACATACCTCCAGCCATGTCACACACTCAATCCTGGTTTTGACCTCTCCCACTTGCTGAATGACAACAAATCATTTTCTCCTATGTCATTGCCCCAGTCTGACATTTCCTCAGTGTATACCTCTAATTCCAGACAGATTGCCATCATCATCATCAGTTCTGGTCTTTTTCACAGTTTGCCAAACATGATCATTTGTTTCCTGGACCATTGTTTCATTTAAGTCCATCCATCCATCCATCCAACCATCCATCCATCCATCCATTTTCTACTGCTTTTCTCGATCAGGGTCGTGGGGGGGGCTGGAGGGCGAGAGGCAGGCTACACCCTGAAGAGGTCGCCAGTCTATTGCAGGGCCACAGTTAATTTAAGTCAAGTGTTTTGTGCTTGTGTAACCCTGTTAATGAAACCTGGGAAACTTTTCTTTGAAATTGCTAACAGAAGATTATATACCCAAGTAATAATTCTTATCTAGATTAGGATTCATGTTTAATTTTTTTTGCTGGAACCAAGTTGCCAATGTTTGTTGTTATCATCATCCCACCCATTTGTTCTCTCTTGGCTGGACTACTGTAACTATTGTAAAAAGCCTCTAGTTGATTCAGAATGCTACAGCCGGGATCTGACTAAAACTGGCAAGAGAGATCACATTTCTTCTATATGAGCTTCTCTCCATTGGTTCCCCATATAACATAGGGTAGAATTAAAAACAAAGGATTGAGAAGCAGACAACCTCCCTACTTTTAAGATTTTTTTAAGATTGAGTTTAAAATGAAATGAATGAGCAAACAGTAGTAGTAGCTAAAAGCAGTATCATCCTGTTTGGTTCTAAACATGTTCTACAGGAACATAGAGGACTGGCGGTCAAATGGGCAGAGCTACGGACAGGAACCCATCATCCTAGCGACAGCCACCTTGACAGATTGCTTGTCTGCAAACATGTTTTTTCATTGTGTACTTTTCAGGCCTTGTGCCAATGATCATAGGATAAGCAGGCATTTTGCTTGAATCAGTTGTTTTCTCCTGTGAGTGGTTTTTGCTGAGCTCTTGGCAGCTGAGTTCATGTCTATTGTACCACACATTTAGCCATGGAGCAGGTGCCTTGCTTTATAATATAGATAAGCATCTGGTTGCCTTTGATTTGAGATGAGCTGAATCCGAACACATGGGTGATATCCTCAGAAAACCTCATGTGAAGAATCACCATGAAAGCAAGTTTTGCTTGCTTATGAAACACTGATGTTCCATGCCTCATTAATCCAGATACATTTAAAATGTTAAAAAAATAATGCATCATGTACAAACCTGGGACTGTGACGAATCTAGATGCCCCTTATTTGATCTGCCAATGGCATAAATTCTTAATGCAATGTTCAGAAGAGCGTAAACAACAGGTTAAGTTCTCCTTATGCTTTTCAGATTTGTAATGCAACAATGAATGTAATAACTTAAACTTATAATAAAGTTAAAACACATGCTCCAACCCCCAACCCCCTACAAAAACTCAGTTTCACTTTCTTTCTGAGTCAGGGCTAAGTGACACCTATGCACTGAATCCTTAGCAGGTGCACCACCCTTTCTGTCCTCCGTCTCCTCCCCTTCTCCACGTCCCTGTATGACCCAGCTCCACATTCTAGTGGTATGACTGTGCCAGCAGAGGCAAATTAGACACCAGCACCCTCTCCTGATATGTACTTAGCTGTCCTACATCTGTTATTTTTAGCAGGAATCCAAGCTTCCATCTACACTCAATATGGGAAAAGAGTGCTTCATAGATGTAGCCATCTCTAAATCAGTCTTTCTAGTTTTGGTGAGCAGTTAACAGGTTTGGCAGCAACTATTATTATGAGACGCATACAAACATTCAATCCAGTTCTCATTTGTATTTACCTCTTGCACCTGTACTATCTCCTCCCACCCTTATCACTTTCTTTAGCCTAGATAGAGATAGAAAAAGGTTGGTCCTCATCTCTAACTCCACCCACTTCCACAGGTTTGAAACACACACTCAAGCATGCACTTACACACAAGGCTGTCACCCCAGTAACTGCCCCAGCCCCCACCTCATCTTTCCCATGCTCAATTACACCCCACATAGAAACACTCACACCTATGTCAAACTTAGCCCATCCCCTCTTGTAGCCAGTGCCTCACTGAAAGTTGTCCATGTGGGGTTTTTAATAAGGTGGATGCAGGAGTTGGTCTTGCTCTCTTCTGGGTGACGCGGATTGGAAGGGGTTCTCCACACTTTTACACTTTCACAAATTATTAAGTTTTTCCCTAATATTACCTTTCTAAAACTGCAAAGTAATCTGTAGTATCTTATAGAGGAGCCATGAAGTGGACCTGGGTACTGGCAGTCTTAATGTCCTTTGGGGGACTATCACTGGGCAAGGACAGCTTGGACTTCCCTGAGTATGATGGCAAGGACCGCGTACACGACCTCAACGCTAAAAATTATAAGTCTGTGATGAAGAAGTACGATGTCATGGTGGTTTATTACCATGACCCTGTTGGATCCAGCCGCGTCGCCCAGAGACAGTTTGAGATTGAAGAGTTGGCCCTTGAGGTGGGTTAAATTAGGGACTATAGTTAGAAACAAAAGTACAGTATAGTGGTGGTTGCAAGTTCTGGATACATAGTACACAACACACATAGACCTTATCATTTGTGATGCTTTAAACATTTAGTCTGTATTTTTAGATTTGGTTTCATATTAGTGTGATGAAACTGATTTCAAACTACAAACTTAAGCTGTGTATTCTTCTGCATGTGGCATTTTATTGGAACCTGTTTAATCACATGTACAGTAAGGTGTAACAGCAATGATATTTGGCATCTGAAGCATATTTTTTAGTCAAATTGAAAAATGTTGATTAGTAAATTACAACAATGTCCACTTTAGGCAGAACCTGATGGTAAAGAACTGATGCATTTAACATGGCTTTGTCAAGCCACTCTAACCACGGGCAATCTGTCAGTACTCAGTAGTTTATTTGATTCTTTACAGCATAACATAACATAACGTGACATCACTCAGCGCATAGCTTCAATGCAAGTGACTCAGATTACAAATACTGGATATAACATTTGACATATTTTGGCACCAATTTTTAGTTTCAATAGGTAAAGCTGCATTTGTTTTCCATGTCAGATTGAATTTCATAGTGATGTTTGCCTTCTTATTCATTCTGCAATACAAGTTGCATTTTTTTAAATAGCTGATGAAAGTGATCATTAATTTATGAACAGATCACATGGGGGTTGTTTACACTAGTTACAAGTAAAATAGAGATTGCTGCATTACATATTTGAGGCTTTGTGACATTTTGAGTCCTCAGATGACTGATTTTTGTTTAAATGGCTGTTTTACATACTTTAATGTGCAAATAAAATCTGCGGATTCAAAATTTTTCAAACAATAATCTGCAATAACAAAATATGTACTTTGTTTTGAGTAAAAGGTTGTGGATCAGGTTTGTCATATAATATTGATAAAATAAATAAAAGCTAAAGTGGTAAGAAAAAAATGTTACGATGGATAATAATAGTCAGTAAGTTTTAAAAAACAGAGTATGCACGACACTGATCTCCTCAGCATATCACATCATGTCAACAGCCTCTGGTGTCTCTGTATGGTTGTGTTATGAAGATTCAGTTTTAGGGCTCAAGGCCAGCAGGTTCTGGCCCTAGTAGTGCCAGCTCAGCTTTGCTATGATTGACATTTGCAGTACTGTACTTGTCAGCAGATCCCAGAGCACTGCGCATCTCTGTCACCCCACCAAAATAGTCCCTGGTGCTAGTGTGACTTCTGGTGCTATATTTATCCCAGGCTGCTTTTGTGGCTGGACAGAGCAGCATGAAGGTTTATGTTTCTCTTTCAAATCAGAATGAGTCTAGGTAATAATTTAGTGTTTTCTCCTATAACAAATGTACTAACAAAGTCTCTGAGAAAACAAGATTAGTAACAACTTGGGTCTAGCACACACAAATGGCCGCCTGATATATGGGTTCAAACAAGCAGGAGGACCAGAACAAAATCAGGAATGCAATATAATATTATAATTTTAATATAATATAACTCTATAATAAATATAATATAATATAATATAATATAATATAATATAATATAATATAATATAATATAATATAATATAATATAATCAGTATAATAAATATACAATATAATAACCACAGATTCTACAAAAAAAAACAACAAAGAAATGTATAACATAACACAAACTAATATAGGCTGGTCCAATGTAAACTAGGTACTAAAAATGCACATGGCAGGAGCAACTAGAGAAATAGTGACATACTGTACAGGTGGCAAAAGACAAAAAGGACTAAGAACAAAGAAAAGAAAAAAAGTAACAAACTAACAAAGTAGAAGAAAAGAAAACTAAGGAAGCAGAACGTTTACTAACTTTAAAACCAAGAACTGTGAATCACTGCAAAAGTAGAAAATTTAACTAACAAAGCAAAACAAGAATAAGGACTAGAAACAAGCAAACAGAGGGGTATTGTACAAACTAATCATTTATTATACTATAAATGCCTTAGGTTTCAACATCTGGTGTAAATATGTTACTCAAGTAATTAAAGTTTTGTTCACACTCCGTTTTATGCTAATTTTAATAATTTAATCTTCTGTAGAGTACAGTAGATTTAGCAGTTGATTTATTTAACACATAATACAGTATGATGATTTTTACTAACATACATCAGAGCATTGTCTTATTAACATATCCCTCTTTGAGAACAAGGAGAAAATATCTAGACGTTGTGGCGTCACCATCATGACCTTTCCCAGAAATGCTTAGTGTCTGAAGTCTGATTTTTTTTTATCTGTAGTTCATCTGTTGTTCAAAAAGTCAAATACACTAGTGAATAAACTTTATAAGCAGACTGTGAATACTGGACTTCTAATAATTGCAAAAAGGCATGCAGAGATATTGTTCAAACCACAATAATATTGTTAGCAGTCTCCATAAAACCAGCGCTATAAACCAGTAACAGACTGACAGTAATTCTGGAATTACCACATGAAAATTGGTTGTATCAAAATCCAAATCACTGGAAATAACGTATCCTGGATGTTATTGTAAAAAAAAAAAAAATCTTAAACGTAGTTTATCTTAATTTAATATGTAACTGAGTCTGAGCTAAATTAAGATTGTCTTGGCCACACACAGTGAATCTCCATGGTATCGGGATTGAGCTTAATTGAGCCTACCTTCATACAACCAAGTCAATGGCAAGTTCAACCATGATATGCGGTAAATCTTTGCTAAACTTATCTTGGTTTTGTACAATACCCCTTAGGCCAGAATACAAATTTACAAGATTGACAGGCACAAACTAAGTAATATCAGGGTCAGACAAGCAACAGACACACTAGGAGATATGCTAAGAAATTGACAGAGGTGCAACAAAGTTACAAGAGTTTGATGATCATTTTCTAAGTCACACAGAGTCCAGGTGTAGGTCATTGATAATCGGGAAATATATATATATATATACATATATACTGTAAATACTGCAAAATACTGAAATGTCCAAAGGAGCATGGCCAAGGATCGTGACAAACAGGGAAATGACCAAACCAAACAAAAATTAAGATTTGAGGGTATGTGTGTTTTAAAAGATGTAATGGATGATTTGTTTTTGCACACAATCCCCAAACTAGTAATTACCTTTACTGTGTAGTTCACATTACATCTTTGAGCTCTTAAGAAACGAAAATTAGATAAACTCTGCTGACAGACAGCAAGAAATGACTGATACACTGTCTTAGCAGAAAATCATGGTTTCGGTTTATATTTGTTTTGTTTGTTATTATAAAATGTTTACAATTTACCTGCCATGTGTAAAACTTTCAAAAACATAAATGTAAAAATATACATAGCAAAATGGCCATTGTTTTTGAATCTGAAATCAAGTTGTGTACAGACGTATCTTACTCTCCAAACCCCTCTCACAATGTCTCAATGCACTCCCCGTCTGTACTATTGCCATTGGTGGACCCAACTGTAAGTCATGAGGTTCAAGTTTCATACAGATTTAGAAAGTGCATAAGCAGCGGTCTGAAAAGAAGGCTTTTATGGTAATGACACCACTGAATGAAACACCTTTGCAAAAAAGGTGTAAATAAGAATGTAGAAGACAAACTAACACACACAAATGTTTTCGGTAGTGAGGCAGGAAATCAAAGGTTTTTATTTGTGTGACAGTGTCTTTGTTTTTCAGCTTGCTGCCCAGGTTCTGGATGAATTTGATGATGAGGATATCGGAGTTGGTCTCATTGATGCAAAGCACGACAAGGCTGTCGCAAAGAAACTAGGTAAAAAACACAACTTTCACAAACAAAAAACTAACTTACCCAAATGGGTTAAAATAAAAACAGTTCAACAACAATCCTAGCCAAAGTAAAAATAAATTAAATTTTTATTTAATTTATTTATTTTTATTTATTTATTTAAAAATTAAATTAATAAATTAATGAATGATGAGATAAATTAAATTATGTTAAATTTGTGTGTTAAGCATGTCTTAGCTTTGACCCTCAGCTTAAAGATGTAAACTTTTCTCTGTTTCTCCAGGCCTTAAAGAGTCTGACAGCATCTTCATCTTCACAGAAGATGAAGTCATTGAATATGATGGCGAGCTTGCAGCTGACACGCTTGTGGAGTTCATCTATGATGTTCGTGAGGATATAATCTCCCAGTTAATAACCTGCCTTACTTTAGCAACTGTCTCTAAAACCCACTCTGTTTCCTTCCAATACAATTCTCAGAATCTTACTTCTTTTCTCTCCATTTCTTCCCTTTGCTCATCTGTGACCCTCATATTTTCTGCATAGGTTCTTGAGGACCCAGTGGAAATTATTGACAACAGTAAGGAACTAAAAGGCTTTGAAAATGTTGAAGAGGACATCAAATTGGTGGGCTACTTTAAAAGTCACAAGTCAGAACGTAAGAATCTGTAGTGTGATAGCATGATAAGTTATTCCAGTTACATTTATTCAAATTGAGCGCTTATAGTTGATCCTTAAACAACTTATATTTTGTGTTGATTTGTGGTTTTTGAAGTTAGCATGCTTTAAGCTGAATTAATGACCAACTAATGATGAAAGCAACTAGTTTAAATCTCAGATACTGTGTTCCATGGGCCCTGATCTGCAAAATTTCAGATTTTGAAGCATTTGCCGATGCTGCAGAAGAGTTCCATCCCCATATCAGCTTCTTTGCCACTTTTAATCCCAAGGTTAGTATTTAATGTTTGTACTGTATGCCATCTTAAAAAAAAACACAAAAAGTACACTAAAAATGTTGAATAATAAATGTCTGAAATTATTACAGGGTCTTATCTTCAACAGTTTTACCCTCATTAGGGACCTTGGAATGCTATTCCAGAAGTTATTTTAACAAGGCCACATACAACCATTCACATTTTCACTCAAGTGAAAGAGTTTTCTCAAAATTGTACATTCTTACTGAAAATATAAAAACTGTAAGAGAAGCTGAAAATAATTATATTGAGACACGAGAAAGTTTAAACAATCCAAAATATGTTGGGGTTTTTTGCTTTCATGATACTGCAACCTTGGGATCACTTACTTGGCCTATAGGTCAACTGGAATAGTTTTTTATTTTATTTTACTGTACATGCACTTAACTAGTCAGTGAAAACCTGAACATTAAATCTGGTATCTATATCAGATTAGAGAATGAGCCAGGTGAGAGACTATGTCCTGGGTTCGATTCCCGGGGTGTTCCTGTGTGGAGTTTGCATGTTCTCCTCGTGTCTAGGTGGGTTCTCTCCGGGTACTCTGTTCGTCTATGTTACGTCTATGTGTCGCCCTGCAATGAATTGGCGACCTGTTCAGGGTGTACCCCGCCTTTCACCCTCCGCTAGCTGGGATAGGCTCCAGCACCCCCCCCCCCCCCTGCAACCATGAATGGGAACAAGTGGTAGAAAATGGATTGATGGATGGATGGATGGATGGATGGATGACAGTTTTAATATTTTGTTATTTTAAATGTATAAAATACTAGTACCTTTAACATTTTATACACATATTGCATTGCATGTTTTACAGATTGCCAAGGCTCTGGAACTAAAGCTTAATGAGGTTGACTTTTATGAACCCTTCATTGATGACCCTGTGGTCATTCCTGGAAAACC
>NC_040897.2:4014358-4019358 GCF_900634795.4 Betta splendens | reverse complement strand
GTTATTAGTTTGTTATTATAATATTATTAGTTATTACTGTTGTTTTCCATTTTATTCTGTGTCTCAGTACTGTCATACTGCTGCTGAAACACAGGAATTTCCCTATTGTGGAATCAATAAAATCCTGTTTTATCTTGTATCTTAATTTCTTTTGCAGCTTCTGCCACACTGGGAGAAAACCTTTGGCATTGACCTGTCCTCCCCACAGATTGGTGTTGTTGATACTGATGATGTGAGTATTACTACTTCTGTGTACCAGTCTATTAATGTACTCCACTGAACATTTTGGTTGTTGAGAGGTATCCATAGATTTGAAATCGTTTAAGATCTTGTATCTGAGTTACCTCATGCTTAAACCCACCCTATGCTTAAACTGCTATAAATCAGAAAGTCTTAAAGATGTTATAAGGCTGAACAATAGATTAATAGTTGAATAGTTGAAGATTATTTTGTAGTTTAAATGGTGTCTGTACCCTAAAGTATGTTGAAGTAGTTAAAGCTGAAAGTAGACAAAGCTGAAGAGGATTTTAAAATGGTTTTCCATTCATTTCAATAGCAAGAAAAAGTTGAAAAAAGCATAATAACTTCAAAAGTATAAAGGATATGAATGTTTGAAGGAATGCTGAAAATCAAGGAAGTGTGTAAAGGTTTGCTGAGCATGATGAAACATAGTTGAATGTATCAAAACAGCTAAACAGAGTTCAAGAGCTAAAATGTAGTTGAAACATTTAAAACAGCTGAGAGTCACTGCAGAAAAAGTAGTTTTTTTAATTGAGAAAGGTTGGAGCACTGGAGTAAGCGTGCACAAGTAACTGCTGAACAATAAAAAAGGCTTACTTTTTATTACTTACTTACTTAAAAAGGCATTAATTAATCATAATTAAACAGACAAAAACATAAAAAGTGCTATTCAGGCTCAAAAGTTTTATTGGTGCTTTTATTTTGAGAGGATATGGAGGACGTGTGCGCCTAATTACTAATCTGTAAAATAGTGTCATGAACTAGTCATAATAAACCATTTGAAAGCACATTTATTTAGTATAATGAAACATTTATAATATAGCTTAAATTTGCTGATGCATTAAAAATATAACTCAATTTATTTTATATCTTATATCTGGGTATCTAAGATAAATAAGGACATACTGTAGCGGTGGAGCTTTCTCCAGATGGAGAGAAATACTTAATCATTTTAACAAGTTGTAGCAGCCCAGCGTGACTATTCCCATCCTAAACCGCTAAGGCTTATAGGTAAAGTAACCGTTCTTGTGTTTGTACTGTTATAGTTAAAGTTAGGATTTAAGCAATGTTATAACTTTGGTGAAATGAATTTAGCATTTTGTTCATGTGTATGTGTATTGTGTTCTTGTTTTTTGCATGCTGTACCCTAAGGGAGAGTGTGCGTGTGAGTGACCCTCAGGGCACAGTGATCGATTAGATGTGTAAAAAATAAATGGGATTTGCACTTTGCTGGGGGGGTTGTCGAAAAAGAGATAATGTTCTGATGTTTTTTCTAATGTTCTCTTGTACTTTTTTTAAACAAAGAAATGAATGTTGAAATGAATGAATGCGAAAACATCAACTTCAATTATTGCAAGGGTCACTAGTTTCTGTTAGGGTGCCACAATTGTTCACAATTCACTAGCCATAATGCATTGCGATCTAATTTGCGATCTAATACTGAATGCTTTAATGTTTACCTTATTTCTAAAGAAACAACAATTTAACAATTTTAAGAATAGCTGAAAGTGGTTGATACAAAAGGGAACACCTGGATATATCTATATAAGTAAAGGGCCAAGGTTAAGAGCCTTTTCTGGATTAGATGGATTTATTTATTTCTGGATTTATGTAAATGTTTAATAGTATTAACATAATCAAGATAGTGGCAACTAAACAAAAAGCTGATTGTTACAAAACTTTGAAAGCTACAGCTCTGATGTAAATGTTGTAAAACAGCATCTCAGGCAAAATCATATATCAATCTTTGCAAGGATAACTCAATCACACACTGTTAGGATGCATTACCCATAAGGCATTGCATGTTTCTCCATTCATTTAAAAAAAAACTGACAAACATGAAACATATGAATGAGAAAAAAAATTGGCAATGTGAGCCAACCCTCAAATGTACTCCTTCCTGATTCTGTCCAATCTCATCACTCCTAAGGAGAATCTCAGCATCTTCATCTCTGCTGCCTCCATCTCAGCCTCTTGTCTCTTCCTTACTGCTACCATCTCTAACCCATAGAGCAGAGCAGGTCTCACCACTGTCTTGTACACCTTTCCTTTGAGTCTGCTGACACTCTTCTGTCACACAACACTCCTGCACACTCCTGCATGCGCCTCTTCACCTCTTTTACACAGTCGCTATCACATTGAACTGTTGACCCCAAATAATTAAACTCCTGCACCTTCTTCACTGTAACATCACTGTTCTATCTTGACCCCTTTCGTGTATTCTGTCTGACCGGTTGGGGTGAGGCGATAGAGAGAGAGAAAAGCACATCAACAACAACAACAGCAGAACACAGGCAGAATGGTTGGACCAGGGACTGGACACAGGCAAGACTGTTGTACCAGGGACTGGACACCGGCAGGATGGTTGGACCAGGGACTGGACACAGGCAGGATATTCAAGTGTTGAACTACTGTATGCTAACTACTGTATGTACTGTATGTCTGAATATTAAATTTGATGTTGTCCTTGTGAAGACAGATCTATTGTAGATCTGTCGTGGTGAAGACGGAGCTGAGCCGAAAGGCAAAGCTCTCAAGCGGTCAATCTGCGGTCCTACCCTCACCTATGGTCATGAGCTTTGGGTTATGATCAAAAGGGCAAGATCACGGATACAAGTCGCTGAAATGAGTTTTCTCCACAGGGTGGCTGGGCGCACCCTTAGAGATAGGGTGAGGAGCTCTGTCACCAGGGAGGGAGGAGCTCTAGAGTCGCCGCTCCTCCACATCGAGAGGAGCCAGTTGATGTGGCTCGGAGGAGGGCATGTGTGTAGCGGTATTTATCATAAAACAGCCATATGAAAAGCATCTTCATAAAACTCTATCTTGGCAGCTCCTTGCAAGGGTACTGGACATAGTACGGGCATGCTGGGTCTTGGTTCAGTTGACAATCGGAGAGAGGTGGACTACACCATGGACAGGTCACCAGTCCATTCCAATCGTTTTCTTAAAACTGTAAAACTACTTGTGATTACTACTTTAATATGAATGAAATATTAAGCATGTAATAAATAGACATAATTAAACAAATATTATGCAGAGCAATTAAAATAAGGGATCATCTGAAAACATCAATTTATAATACAACAAGCAGCTAAAGGTGAGTGATTAATCACAACATAGACATGAGAATAAATTTCCATGGTAAATAAACTGAGATTAACTGATCCTGTGAAGTTAAGGATGAGTTCAACCATTATATTGTAGGTGTTGAATGTGGTTTCATTTTCACTTCCTAATTTAGTAACGAGTTCTGAACAAAATTAGGTTTTAAAGAAACATTTATTTTTCCAAGAAAAACTTCTATTAAAAATCAATACCTTCTTTTATTAAAAATGAATAAAGACAAAGGAAGATGTATAGAAACATAATTCCTTTTGGCTTATCCCGTCAGGGGTCACAACAGCGAATGATTTGCATGATTGATTTACACTGGATGCCCTTCCTGATGCAACCCCCCCTCTGAGGGGATTGAACACCCGACATGACACATCACGTAAAGTAACTTTTCATGTAAAGTGTTTTAATGTTTTCCTAGAACTATGCATTCCATAATAACTTGAATACAAAACTGAACAGTAATAACAGACTTCAGTATAAAATTAAAAAAAAAAAAAAAAAATATATATATATATATATATATATATATATATATATATATATATATATGAGTGAGGGGATAGAGAGTAAGGGAATACGGGAAAATTGAAAAAAGACAAAAATATCAGTAGTATATGTGATTAAAATACCAAAGTCTACTGTGATTATTAAATAACCATCATCATAAAAGTCACTCTGAAATGATTTAAGCTGTAACAGTTTCTGGTCTTATCGCCTTATCATTACACAAACAGTATAACAATCATTTAGCATCGCCAGCGTGAGGTAGAAGGGTAAGGAATGACCACAACACAGAAGGACAGCTGGCTCCCATAAAGCTACAAGCCAGCAATGGTCCTGAATGAAGGTACAAACAATTGACAGTCAGAAACTTTGTGTTTCTCAAGATTTCTCATAATTCTGAACATCTTCCCACATGTGGCACAGCTGAACGGCTTCTCTCCTGTGTGAAACCTTAAATGTGCTTTCAGGTTGTCTCGCAGACGGAAGCCCTTTCCGCACTGGGTGCAGGTGTGCGGCCGTTCCCCTGTGTGAAAACGCACATGTCGACGGAGGCTCTTTCTCAGTGCAAACATCTTGGAGCAAGCTGAACAGGAATATGGTTTTTCTCCACTGTGGAAACGCTCATGCCGCCGGAGAACTTTTCTGCGTTTAAAATCTTTTCCACAGATGCTGCAAGCGTACCTGTTGCGAGAGTGGGCAACATCCTTGTGGAGACGCCAAATGTGGTTTCCACACGAGGTAAAACAGCAGATACGATGGCCTGTGTGAAGACCTTGGTGGCGCCGCAGGTCTTTGGGAAGAGGCACATCACTTTTGCAGTTCGCAACATTATCCTTAAGATTCTTTCCTGGTTTGGACACCTTGAGTACATCCACCAGTTGTACTGTACACTGACGCATCAGCTTTGGATCTGCAGAAGACAACTTCAGTCTCATGTGGAGGTTGTTCTTCGCACCATCTGGAGTATGGATCCTTTCCCAAACCCCAACCTGTGCAGGAGTAATGGCTCCATCTGACGGGGATGGACTGTAAGCAGTGCCCTTAGAAGTGCTAACACAGCGTTGTTGAGGCTCAGTTTGAAACTGCTTCTCTGAGCTGTCAGGCTTGGGAACTGGAGACTCAGGCTTAAGGATTAATGG